>NC_044354.1:9915643-10137928 GCF_007364275.1 Archocentrus centrarchus
AGGTAAGGCCTTTAACTACTGTTAGGACCTGGTTCATAACCTACAAAACATAAGACTGACATCAAAGGTTAGAAAAACAAGGGCTTTAGAGCAGCCAGGAGAGCCAGATGAGGTCTTGGAAGTATAGGTGGCCTTTGCTAAGCCAATCTAGTTATGCCATTTATACACAGCTTCACAGGCGTGGACAGTTACTAGATAAACACATGCACCAGCTAAAGTCTCTTGCACTACCACTGCAAGACCAGTAGGGGTTGCACAGGGGCTTAATGCCTACCAAGTTTATTACGCCTTATGTTGAGTCTTTTTTTTTTAGGCACACCTGTACTGGGTGTGTGAAATGGTATGAGCAAAGTTGGAGATATTGAAAGTATTATATGCCACCCAACATAAACTCAGTTAATGCAGGGCTAAACCAACACATCTCTGGTGCAGTCTCAATAAGTACCGAGTGTTGTATTAAATCTTCATAAAGGCAGGATTTATTGCAGAGCTCACAGAGATTGTGTTTCATTTCATTATCTAATTCTAATTTATGGCTCCACCACACTTTTTTTCCTTCTTTGTTCTTTTCAATTTCTCTCCCCCTCTTTTTTTTTTTTCTTAAATTTTCTGCTTCATGCTTTCTACCTTTCTATGCCACATTGTCCCATATGGCAGGCCCTGAGCTGTGCTAGAGTTACACTGGCACCACAGTTACCTTAAAAGGTCAGGGAAGGGACAGAAAAGAACCCGCTAACCTTTCACTTGGTTTAACCTGTGTGCTTCTGTCTCCCACACAGACATGCACAGTTGGACCTATTAAATTACTAATTGCTGATGGCTATTTGTCCATTAGTGTGTATTTTGCATTATTGTGCGTGCATTTTTATACAAACAGAGCATCCTCTGTTTGTGTAGCCAGTGGTTAAGTCCACAGTGGTGCTGGCGCACACTTACAGATGCACAGAGAGGCTTTTTATGTTTGCTGAAGAATTTGCATTGTAACCGCCACTGGTGCTAGGGCGAGCTGCCTTATGAGTTCTGAGCTGCAGTGCCCTTTTATTCTTAGTTAATTCTGTGAGCTCCTTCGCTTTATGGACTGAATTTATAACACTGTTAAATATTAAGGCTGAGGCACACATAAACAAGCACACAGAGCTCTAAATATAGAGATCGCTCAGTTTTTTCCATAACCAACTTTTCTCTGTCTGTCCATCTCCCTTTTTGATTCTCCAGCCTGCTGAAGTGTTTGAGTTTGAGGGCAACGTCTACTGTCACCACCTGTCCCCCATCGCCAGGAAGCACAGCCTCATTGCAGGTGCGTGCATGACTGCAGTCACAGTTTTTGCTGATTTCAGTGATGCAGAATAAACCAGCTGGAGTAGCTGCTTGTCACTGTGTGCTCAGAAGCATTGAACAAAAATCTCAGTTGTCTGACTAAGCATGTATGTGGGGGGAGGGGGGGGGGGGGGGTTTGCAGAAGCAGGTTGGCAGAAGTCTTCTCATTTCACTGAGCTGGACCAACAGGTTCTCAGTGCCTGCTAAGTATGTGCTCTTAAACATGCACTCATATGTTCCCGCTCCTTTACACAACCAGGCCCTTTGACACACCTGTTTCTACTTCAGAGACAATCACAGCCTCGATCTGTGTTATTTTTTTGGATTATTAACAATACCTTCCTTCTCAGAGGCTTCACTGCAAGTTGTGAATAACCTTCTACGTGTCTTCTGTTTTATCTAGAAGGGCAATTCTAAGGGAATCTGTTCCTAAACAGTGACATTTCGCGCATAATTTCTTTAACTTAAATCTTCTTTTATTCGTTAATCTTCACCAGCAACCTTTCCTCCTCCCGTGTGTTCATGCCATGTGACTAAGCTCATATCTGAAGGTTGTATCAGAGTTTTCATATTTACAGTATCACACTGTTTCTGTTAGAACCTAGACTTCCTGTTTTTATCCTTCTAACACACCTTTAGCATATTGATAATGATAATTGGGGACATCATCATACTTATAATTGTCCTCTATGTCTCTGTGTTTTCAGTGGGCACCACAAATCCTAAAATCCAACTGTGTGACCTCAAGTCTGGTTCACGGATTCATATTCTTCAGGGTTAGTGGATTGCCATACTTTTTAAATTTGTTCTCTCAGTTGCCTTTATCCACCCACACCTGAAAACAATCATTTATTTGCCATTGCAGGCCACAGAGCAGAGGTCCTGTGTGTGCGGTGGTCACCCAGATATGAGCATATCTTAGCCACCGCCAGGTAAGCTCTCTTCTGCCACCATTCTTGGCTACCCTAGTTTGCCCTCAGAGCCACATCAAAGTAAAGTGCCAGATACAGGACAATCCCCTCTATGTAATTTCCCAGCAGTTCTTGTCATCTCACTTCCCAGCCATCTGGCCACATTGCAACCCTGCATCAAGGATAATGGCACCAGAACACTACTAGATAGCGCTCTGGCACTCTAGTAGTCCTGCCAGTTTAGCATATGGTAGATACAGTCCCCACCTGTTTTATGCCACATTAGACCTGCTAATTAACCTGCTGGGATCACTGTGCTTCTGTCCCCAAAGACTGTAAGTGATTTTGAAAACAGCTGGCACCGAGACGAACACAGAAACGTGTATGATATTCTAATATAGAGTAGCATTTCAATTCCCTGCGGAAAACTGACCTTTAAAAACAAACACTAGGGTACACAAACAGGCGCATATGAAATGCATCAGCCTGAACTTGTATCCTGTTAATGGAATAATTAAGCACAAATCTTATTTTTTGATGAGTACCTATCCTAATTGGTAAACCAGGAGCAAGTAAACAAACAAGTAATTTCCCTATTTTTTCCCCTCTTAAGTGCAGACAGCAAGGTAAAAGTATGGGATGTACGTCGTTCTTCAGGTAGTCTCTTCACTCTGGACCAGCACAATGGAGACAAGTCGAAAGCCTCCTCTGAGGCAGGTATTGTTGCTGTTGTTCTTTTCCATCATTTTGCTTCTCATGTTTCCTGACGTTAAGGAGATCTTAATTTTAAAGATCTAAAAAGTTAAAAACTATAGCAGTCATTTTTTTTTTCTTCAGGCACCATCAGTCCACTGTCCAAGATGTCCTTTTAGACACCCCACAGTATTTATTCTATAGAGGTGCTGTATATACAGTCTACATGCAGCAGATAAATGGGATTTTGTCCCCCAAATATTTTAAAGTGCAACAAAAGAATTTTGGGTGCAAACAGTACCACAGAGCCTCAAAATGAACCCTTCTGATAGCTGATGCTTTAAATTGTAAATTTCAAAGTTATATAATCCACAACAGCTTTGTTTTCCCCTCAGCTGTGATGTCTAATGACTTCCAAGTTATTCAGGGTAGTACTGAGTTTGGCTCCCTGGAGAAAAGGTCAACATTGTGCATAAAGGGTGTTTTTCCTGTTTGAGGGACTTTTGTGTTCAAACCAGTGGGGTCAGAAGCCTAGAGAAAACCTGGTTACAAATAAACCAGTTTATCTGGGAGTCAAGTGGTTTTGACAGAAACTAAAGGCTTATCATTGAGGGATTGGTATGAGATCTCACTGTGTACAAAAATATTTTGTGTGAAACTTTAAAGGCTTTAGATAACAAATACACTGCTACCATTGCTTACCTGTCTTTAACTAGTAAACACAGCCCATAATGGCCGAGTGAATGGCTTGTGCTTCACTGGTGATGGCCTCTACCTCCTCACTACTGGAACTGATGACCGTATGAGACTATGGAACAGTGCCACTGGGGAGAACACACTGGTAAGGTGTGTGAAGGCTTTGTCCTCACAGCCCCCCTAAATAAACACTTTCAGTTATGTTATTATAAACCTGTTTCATTTGTTTTTTTTTTTTGTTGAACAGATGCTCAATCATAAGCTGGTCAGGACTATATCCTGTATATATCCTGCTAATAAGATGTTCCATCCATTTCCTTAAGGGCATATCCAGTTTAGGGTCACAGAGGGGCCTGTAGCCTGTCCCAGCTTAGGTAGTGAGACATTGTGCACATCCAGACCAATTTAGCATGTCTTTAGACTGTGGAAGAAAGCCGGAGTACCTGTAGAGAACCCACGAAGAACACATAAAGGCTCTAGCTGGTCGATTTAAACCCTGATCCTTCAGATTCTTGCTCACAGTATTAGTTACTGCGCCACCGTCCTGCTCTACAATTATTTCTTGACATTGATATCAACTGTACTGCTGGCGTTATAGCTAAACTTGATAGAACTGATGCAATGCTCAGTTTTTTTATATTTTAGCTAGAAATGGCTGCACACAAGGAGGAAATCAGTGATCTAAGACTACAAACAGCATATCTACTGGTTGGGTACTGATTATCTGATTTGAATTTAACATAAAGATATTGATAATATTGATAAATATAGGTGTGAGAATTGAGGAAATCATTATTGTAGACTATTACAACTGTTCTTGCTTCTCGGCCAGTCGTAGTTACTCTATTCAAAAAGCCAGAAAGGAATAAACAGAATTTTCAAACTGGGATCCTGGAAGCATGCGTGTAAATTAGGTCACTGTGGTGCTTTTTCCTCTGTGTTTCTTTAAGACTATCAACTACCTGACAAAAATGCAGCTGCACGAGATTTAACTAGAACAGATGTTTGGATGTTGTCACAGTCAATGTTAGACTCAGTTTTATTGGAATTCTAATTTAGAGATGCTTTATTGGCTAAAGTATCAAAATATAATTTAGTGAAGTGCAGACATTAAGTGAATGACTTTCTTGTCATTCACCATTTCAGTACAGCTGAACATTACAGTCAAATTAAGCATTTTCTTTTTTTGGCCACAGCGACTTTTTATTTTGCAGTAGAGGAGAGACAGGAAATGGGGGAAAGATATGGGGGAAGACACACAGGAAAATTGGCAATGGGCTGGGACTCAAACCTGCGCCGCCCACACTGCAACGCGGCATATGTATGTGGTCAACGGCTTTAACCACTAAGTCATTTTTTGTATATAAGCTTCCATAACTTTAATATTGTTTCATAAAGTGCTTCTGATAAAATAATTTATTAAATGAATCCACTTTTTTTGTTCTATTTTTACCCAAAATAATTATCTACTCAGGAATGAAGTTGTGGTATCAAATTGTAAACGGGTAAAACAGGAATCAATGTAACCAACTGGTTACCAACAATCAGAACATGTTAACATATATAAAGACCTGGTTTATGTATTAGGGCTTGTGGCCTCAAGGATTGAATATTTGACTTTTAATTTTGGCCGTGCCCAGAGCTAAGAGACAATAAGAAATCAGAGCAGATCACCGAATAGCAAAAAGGGGTGTTTTTAGTCTAGACTGGGCTAAGAGGATACCAGAAACTTGGGTACTTACAAAAAAGTGTGTTTGCATACAAAACAACACACCACTGAAGCAGGTTTACCATAAAGCTGTGGGAAACCATGCCCTTTCCCTGCTGCATTTACCACTGAAGACATTTTTCCATCAGTGGGCTGCAGCAAAACCAAGACTCCAAGTTACCCAAAGGGTAGATGATCGGGCTGCAACTAAAGATTATTTTGGTAGTCAACTATGTCTGCCTGCCCACCGGTGAATATTACCTTGTCTTTTCTCACAATTAAAATAATGACCCATAAAAATACGAGTTTGAAACTTATCCAATGTATTTTTAACTTTACTGTGACCATCCCAATAAATATCAAATAAAGAATGTGCAAATAAGTAAATAAAAACTAAATTCAAATTAAATAAAAAAGATTTTTCCATCCAAAACAACTGAGAAGTTTACAGAACGGACACTAATATTAATGCGAGAAAAGAAATAGGAAACAATGTAGCTGCTCCTCTTGTCCTTCACTCATTAGCTAACATAACTGAAATGGTGCCACTTAGTAAACATCTTCCATGAGCCCTTGTTTCCAACATGTAAACTAACAGAAACATTACTGTACAAACATTAACGTGACAAACTAAGTCCATTGTTGTTTCGGAAAAGTGACGATTTTAGACGGAGATGTTCCAGAAACAATCTCCGTTTACACGGAAACACAAAACGCTGAAAAAGGTGCACTTCCAGGCCACAAGTTGGCGGTGTGGATATAGGCGCCGCAACCATAGTACAGACCAGTATCTCCTCTTTGACTCCCACCACCCTCTGGAACACAAACTTGGGGTGATCAGGACCCTACAACACCGTGCGGAAAGTGTTCCCTCTAAGGCAGAAGGGAAGCATAAGGAACACACACACATTGAGAAAGCCCTCAAAACATGCGGTTACCCCAACTGGGCCTTCATCAAATCAGCTAAGATGCACAGGAATGAAGGCCAAACACAAACTACAGAGAATATGAAGGACAAGAGGAACAACATTGTCATCCCGTATGTGTCAGGCTTGTCAGAGAAACTCAGAAGAATTTTCTCCAAGCATGACATCTCAGTATACTTCAAACCAAGTCACACCCTAAGACAAAAACTGGTTCATCCCAAGAACAAACCCACCAAACACAAGATCAGCGATGTAGTGTATGCTGTTCAGTGCAGTGAAGAGTGCTCGGACCTCTACATTGGTGAAACCAAACAGCCTCTTCACAAACGAATGGCACAACATAGAAGAGCCACCTCGACAGGACAAGATTCAGCAGTACATCTGCATCTGAAGGAAAAAGGGCACTCTTTTGAGGATGCCAATGTTCACATTTTGGACAGGGAAAACAGATGGTTTGAAAGAGGAGTGAAAGAAGCCATCTATGTCCACTGTGAACAACCATCATTGAACAGAGGAGGTGGATTACGTCACCAACTTTCCCCCGCTTACAGTGCTGTCCTGAGCTCCCTTCCCAGACGTCTCAACCCCCATTCACACCTTTGTTCCAGTGACCTCAATAGGCCACAGGAAACAATGGAGCGGAGTCCTAAATTGGTTTCAACTGAAACCACTGATTAAATATGACCCACGCCCCCTTCACACCTGGGCACATGTGTTCACGCACATGATCAATAGAGGGTCATAACCACCTCCAGGGGACTACGCCCACAGGGGTTTAAATACCTGGGTCTCTCCACCATTTGGTTGAGAACTGAAGAAGCCTTTCGGATGAGAGGTGAAACGTCTTCAAGAAACAAAAAGAAGTCCAGTCGCCTTTTTCAAGCTCCAGAGACTACTATGACCTGGATGACTGAGAATCTACACAGACATACAACCATAGTACACATGTGCAAGTGCCCCCGTTTCCAAAATCAGCGTTTTCGTCCGTTTACACGGAAACTGAGGCCAGAGCGTTTCAGTATCGTTTTCACTCCATTCTCGTGTAAACGGGAGGCCGAAACGCATCAAAATGTAACCATTTTAATTTTGAAACTGTGTCATGTAAACCGGGGTGCCGGCGTTTTAAACGCTCAGCACTGCAGTGACGCTGCCATGGAAGGAAAGCTCTGCTTTGCACAGTCTGCATTCGACTTTATTTTTGTTTTCTGTGAAATGCTCCCACAACTTTGACAGTCTGTCTCCATTTTCTTTCATTTTCTCCACCCTCCTCTGTTCCATCGTTATGTTGTTCTCTTACGTTCTTTTTCATTAGTATTGTTATCGGCAGACAATGGAGGCAATTCTGCTCCCATGTCTTCCTGTAGTGTGTTGCATTTACAATATCGCCTGATAGGTGGAAGAAAATGGATGGATGGCTTTTAGAATATGACTCGTTTTTGTAGTCCACATCATCGATTATGTCGCTGCAGCCCTAGATCTTATCTGATAAGCAAACCTCAGACTGGGGTTGTGATGATGATGATGTGGGAATTTGGGGTGCACATTGGTGAACCGTGAAAACACACAACCTCATCCAACACATACACAGGAAAAAGTTATTCTATGCCTTCAAGGTGACATACCTGCCCTACTTAAAGTTTTATTTGTCTTCATTTCAGAAACTCTGCAGAGTCCTGGAAAATAGTAATATTTTATTTAGCAACTTTTGCAAAAAAAAAAAAGGATATGAAATGCTTAACAAAGTCATATAGGAAAAGGCAAAGCTTGAGATCTAAACAGTATAAAATTATTAAAATAAATTAAAGCAAATACCATCAGTTATAAAAGCCATATGATAAAAGTGAGTTTTACACTGATAAAATAAAGTGCTCAAAATCATTCAACAACACACATTAAAAAAGTGAAACAGAAAAGTCAGCGGTCAAAGCCTTTAAAGGTGTTGTGGGTTTTATAAGTGTTGTTTTATGTCCGCTGTTCAATTTTCAGGCCTTTAAATATTGGTTTCTTGTGCTGTTCTTCTGGTGAAAGAGATAAAACCACAAACCTTAATCAAACCTTTAAATTGTCTTATTTTCATTTTTAAGAAATAATTATCATTAAAAGTATTAAATACAGGTGCAGAAAATTTGTAGTCTTGCTGGATTTTTAGCAACATCTTGGCATTAGATGAAAATAGCTTCATGCGGTTTATGTTTTGACTTTTTGTTCAGACCCCATCTGAGCCTTGTGCCCCTTCACTTGTTATCCCTCAGGTAAATTATGGGAAGGTCTGCAACGAGAGTCGGAAAAGACTACAGTTCACGGTGTCACGTGGCTGCAGCCCAGAGTTTGTGTTCGTGCCATGCGGCAGCTCCATTGCAGTGTACACCCTTCACACAGGAGAACTGGTCACCATGCTCAGGGGTCACTATAACAATGTCGACTGCTGCGAGTTCCACCCAGACTATCAGGTGAGTGCTGGCTCTGTCCAAATTGCTGCCTAACTGTCAAGCCCCCCCCCCCCCCCCCCCCCCATGCTTACAGGAACAGTATCAGAGTCTCTGTTCCTCATCTTTTTTTTTATCTAAACCGTTCTACAGTAGTACCTGTTAGTAATTTGCAGTCGTCATGGTAGTCTCAAATGAGTCACTTCCCCTGATAGATAACAGGGTAAAGTCAACACTTGCTTCCATAAATACAAATGCAAATTTTGTGCAATTCACTTTTATACTCTCAGCCTTGGATGCTTACCGTGTGTGAAAAGTAACACAATCTCCTTTATCTCTGCGTTATCAGACGCAGGAGCACAGACAACGACGCCTGTCACAGTTTTGTTTCGCTGTTGTCTTTCATGTAAAACACTCGTTTGCTTGCGTTTGGTGACACAGTTGAACACTGGAATTGGAAGAAGCTAGTTTGACGTGACATTTGTGCTTTATCTTAACCATCTTATCCAAGTTCTTGACCCTTCAGTCATCAGTGCTATCAGATATGTTGCAAAAGCTTCTTCTTTCATTTGTGACACAAAGACTCACCTGATCGAGGCAGTTAATGAATAAATAGTTTAATGCTAAAATCTCTGTGTTTTTGGATAGATGTACTAACACGCAGGCAACAACAAGTGGTTGAGTATTACTTCTCAGGTGTCACAGGTTAAAAATGTGATAAAATCATGGACTGTACACAAAAGATAAATCTAGATTTTGTATCTGAAAAGTGAAGCCTTGAATTGGCATTGTTTGCAAAGGCCAATAGGAAGTGACTCCTCTGATTTCCAGAAGAAGTCCTTGAGAAAATGACGATAATCCTTTCTTGATTTACATCTAAAGTGGGTTAAAGGAGGGTACGCTTTAGGGTAGGCCTACCTTGCAACTGATGAGTCGCTGTTGGTTTCATAGCTAAATTCACACTCCCGCTCAAGTCAAAATGTGACTTCATAAACCAGTGGATGATGTCACGGTGGCTATTGTCATCTTTTCTGTACACTGTGTCTAAAAATAAATGGGTATATATTAGAAGAAATGTATAACTTAGTCAAATTAATACAAATGCTGAATGTTATCATGTGTCAAAATCCCTGGATGTCTAGCTTATTGATGTATATACTCACCAGTGACGGTCAGAGAACAATGGCCAGACTGCTGACACGAAGACTGCAGTAAGTCAAATAACCACTTGTTACAACCAAGGTGTGCAGAACAGCATATCTGAACATGCAGAACTCATCAAACCTTGAAGAAGATGGGCTGCAGAAGACCACACCGGGGTGGTCTGCAGAAGACCACACCGGGGTGGTCTTCTGCAGCAGGAAACTGGTGCTACAGTTCACACAGACTGACCAAACGTGCACAACAGAAGATTGGAAAAATGTTGCCTGGTCAGATAAGTCTTCTGTTGCGACATTCTCTTTAACAACATGAAAGTGATGATTCATTCTGACTTGTATCAACAGTTCAGGCTAGTGTTGGTGTAACGGTGTGGGGGATATATTCTGGGCACACTTGGGGCTTCTTAGGATCAGTTAAGCATCATTTAAGCACCACAACCTGCCTGAGTACTGCTGCTGATCATGACCATCCCTTTCTAACCACAGTGAAGTCAGAAATCCTGCTTCCAGCAGGATAACACACCATGTCGCAAAGCTTTTAGAACATGACCATGAGTTTGCAGTACTCAAATGGGCTCCACAATCATCAGATCTCAATACAACAATCTGCAGGAACTGTGTGATACTATCATATAAATATGGACAAAAATATCTGAGGAATGTTTCCAGCACTTTCTTGAATCTGTTCCACAAAGAGTTACGGCAGCTATGAAGGTAAAAGGTGAGCCGGTGAGTGTATATAGCTTGCAAGTTTAATATTAAAATGTAGAAAGTGTGACATACATTTATGACCCTTTGCAGGGTTAAGCACACTGAAAAACACAGAATCAGGCTCATGGTTGTGTTTTTAGAATGACTTGATATTTCCCTGCCTATGCTTTATGATTCCACTATCTATATATTAATCTTTATTAGATAATCACTGATCGAAAGACTGTTTTTCATATAGATCATATTGATTTTATTTCAAGAGTAATATTGTAGCCAAACAAATATTTGCTTTTATTCGAACTGTTTGTTTAAACCAGTTGCATTTTACAAGTTTGTTTAGTGGTATTTTAGTAGTATTTCTACACAAGTGTCCTTTAATAAACTTGGATCGTAGTTGTGTTTATTTGAGCAGACTTTTGTGCTGAGAAACACCCTATTAGGTATCATCACTTTTAAAAAGCACCTTAAGCAGTTCATTAAAAGTTCCCAGACATGTTCGCACTTTCACTAATTTTTATTTTTATTTTATTTTATTTTTTTCTTTTTTCTCCTTTATTTCTTTTTCCATTTGTATATTGTTTTAATGTTTGTCAATGTGTTGTCTTTTACTACTATTGTATATTCATGATGTTTTCTGTTGTTTGTCCTTCTGCCTAGGGACTACAGATGCAAATTAGCAAATATGCTATAATCTGGCTCATTTACAATCTGTACTAAGTATTGATTGTTTTATTAATGTGCATTGTCCCAAATAAATAAAAATAAAAAAAATCACAAATGCAGAGGGGTGCCTAACCCATGCACTCCTTATTAGGTACTTAGAGCATCCGGTAACATTGATTTTCTGTGTGTGACAGACAAGAATGAAGTTTGGCAGCTTGTCACTCTGAAGAGTCCCAGGAAGGGACACCTTGTTCGAAACGTGTGTTTTACTTTGTGTTTCCTGTGTGATATGATGTCCCACAGCCAGTTTCCATGAAGCTGTCTTCCATCACATGTCACGGGCAGTTTTTAGTGTATTATTTACTTAACTCTTAGCACCAGTTATGTTTGTTAACACTGGTTATGTCATTGGAGGTACTGTGAGGTTTCCTGAGGAGATTAATATGTTAAGCATTGCTCATGTTGTTTGTCCTGTGTATAGGAGGTGTACAGTGGAGGTAAAGACTGTAACATTCTGGCGTGGGTTCCTGTCCTTCGTGCCTCAGATGTGGAGGAAGACTCAAACCATGAAGTAGGTAAAAGGGCATAACAACAGGAAACAATACTGGATAAAAGAGTGACGTGAAACTGGGAATCCAAATACTACGGAAGTAAAATTTAGTGTTAGGTTTCTCAAAATTTTGACAAAATTTCAGTAAATTGAAATTTTGAGATAACCCAAAATATCGACTGGCAATTTTTTTTGAATGGTGGAAGCAGATTTCCATAAAATACTCATGTAGATATAACAGATTTCATCCTGATCTGTGATTTTTAAAAAAAAAATTTTTATTATCATTAAGGAGTGTGTTTTGCACAGCAAGACCCACAATATTGCATCGTGCCCAGTATAAACAAAAGTAATGATTATGGTGTGCAAACCCTGTTTTAAACCAATCGTTAAAGTGTATGCTATAAACTACCGTCCTCTGAACTTTCTGGACTTATCTGCTGTTGTGCAGAAACGAGATCATAGATAAGCATGTGTCATCTGAAGAATTCAACTCATGAAACCTCAGCATTATCGTAATGTTAGCAAAAAATGTTTACATAGTTGTCTGTCAGATTTGACAGGGACAGCAGGCACTTGATTTTTTCCTTATTTATCATAGATGTGACTTGTGTGCATATGCAGAATGTGCTTTTCACAGAAATCAGTCGTCTTCATTCTGTAAACTGAGTTGAATATCTTGGTTTCTCACAGGTTGCTGCTGGCCAGTCTTCAGTGAACCCTGCCTTTCAGGATGCGTGGAGCAGTGATGAAGACTGATGTTAGATTTTGTTTTGAATGTGCTGGCAAACTTTGGTGTCTGAGTTTGATGTTAAGTTCCGATTATTCACAGTTACATTTGCTTTTTATTTTTACCGATGTAGACAAAAGCCTTAAAACTTAAATGTGTTAATAATGGTCTGAGTTTGTAAATCTGCACAATGTTACAAATAATGTGTGTTTTTGTACATCTGAGAATTCATTGTCACCATCTCTTTTTTATTTAAAGATGTAAATCCAGAATGGTCCTTATTTATTATTTTTCAATAAGTCATTTGAAGTCTTGGCCAACATCTGCTATTGTTTGTTGAAGTAAGTTCATTAAGTCCTACTATCCTTACTATCATTACAACACCTACACACCTGTCACAGTGCCTGTCATTGTAATGAAAACGGAAGCATTTACACAAAGATTTTTTTTCACCATTTAAACAGGTTTCAGTCTACACCTGATTTGAGAAAACCATGCCTATAATCCTCACATGGGTGTGTCCAGCAGGCATTCAGAAAAACTGATTGTCATTCCTAAAAAATTTGCATTTGTTGTACTGTCAGTCTGTACCGATTGTGAAACCTTTTTCAGACACACCCCCACACCCCAAACACTTTTTTTTTATTGCTTTTGTTGCAATATAAAGATCTGAGAAATTTCTGTCATAAACGTTAGGAATAATTGTCTGTCTATCGTATTAAAATCAGTGAGAATATCACCTCAGAGCGTTCACCCTCCTCTGATTGCAATAACAGGGGATTATTTATTTTTATTTATAAATATTATTTTTTGTTGTACTGAAACAAATTATGAATTACGTCTAAGGAGGAGCATGCTTCATTGTTTAAAAATGTACCATCGCTTCTGATGAGGCATCGCTCAAAAATTAAACCGGGTTCAAGCCAGTTGGACCACAACTGCACCAATCAGCGAGCGCGGAGAGCGTGACGTGCGGCAGGATCCCGCCTCCGGGTCGTTGTTAAGAAGGACCGAGCGTCGCGCGCACCATCAGCCAGGGAGAGAATATCCGAGAACACCTGTTGGAGGGCTGCAGGTGAAACGGGAGTTTGGATACAGCCAGTCTGACGGCGCAAAGGGATTCTCGTTGAGTTTCAGCTGTAGCGGTGCTGAAAGCTGGTAAGTTTTCTTTTTAATGGGGATTAAAAATAGGAGTGAAAGGATGAAGATCACCTGCGCAGTGATAGAAAACAAATCAGTTAAAGAAATGTATATAAATTCACCCATTGGATACTAAGTAAACGCAAGATTTAAACTATTTATATATAATGTAAAATATAAGCTAAAAAAATTTAACAGGAAGTTTTTTTATGCGGTACATAATAAACGTTTGTAGTCGTATTGTCCTGGATTACTTGGTTGTCTAGCAACTTAATCAGTCTTACGTATATATTCTCGTTCAAATTAGCAAACTAAATCCCAGTTTTTCGGGACGAAGTATTTTCCAAGTTATCGTACATAAATTTTTTTTAGTTTTCTTGTTTTGTTTTTTGTTTTTTTAAAAATATGAATTAATTTGGACTTAAATCTTTTCGCTGTAGTCTGCCAGTAATGCCGGGGTGGTAGTAACCACTCACCTGACACCTGCATTTTTTTCTTTTAAATCTTCGTAACCTGCGGAAGTTGACGTTGCACACTTAAGAATTGCACAAATGAGGAGCCACGCCATGGGAGTAACAGCTTTTACATCATGAGCCCTGGCTATAACGTTAATTGGCGTGTCGAGGCTTGCCTTCATTAATGAAGAGAAGCTGGACAGCCATGCCTTTTTATAATTTTATCCACTTAGGTTCCTGTTTTACACAGGTAGACACACCTTGAAAACCTGTCGTGTGGGGTTAGCTCCCCTAGCATACGTGGGGTGATGGTTTTTCTTCTTACTTACACAAATGGCTGTTTCTTCACAAACCACAATACTTTTGTAGACTAGCCTATTACTTTTAAGCTCTACTTTTGCCTGATTTTTCTGCTTTGTCAGCATGGGACTGAGAAGTTCCCTTTGTGAAACCTTTTATAGTAAGGCATAGTTTTAAAACCTGTCGGATCAGCCAGTGATCATTAACCTCACTCGGTTCAGAGTCAACGTCCTGAAACTGTGCCAGTTATTACGTCCATTAAACCTTCGTACAGATGGTTTTATTTTGACTCTTGAGCAGTCGGGCTGGATTTATGGCTCCAAACATTCACATCAGAAACCATCCTTAATTATCAAGTTCCATGTCATAAAAGCAGCCATACCTAGTATTTGCATGTTTGCATTACTGTGAAAGATGTTAACAGTGTGGCGTGAATACTGTTGGAGTTTTAATTTATTCCTGAATGAATTCTAGTCAGTTTTTTTTTTCTTTCGATGAGAAAGAGGCTGCTACTCATTGTACTGCCATCACACTCGTGCTTTGTCTGCCTCAGATGCTCAGAAAGGCAGCCAAGAATAGCTGAGTGCCCCCCACCCCCCCAAACAGTCCAGTCTTTGAGACCTTCTAGTTGGCTGTATTTAAGTTTAACGGCAACACGGTTCACATTTAAAAAATTTTAACACATTAAAATCCCACTGTGAAACGGTATAGCAGTTGCATCTCAAGGAATTCCTGTTTCAGTGAGCAGTCCTGTTGCACTTGTTTTTTTTGTTTTTTTTGTCCTCCCTCCCCCCAAACTACCGCACCAGTTTCTCCTCTGAACATTTTGCATAAAGCATTTAGAAGGTGGTAACAATTATCACCATTAATGGCTCTTCAGTGTGCTGCTTTTTTTTTTTTTTTTTTTTTTTTTTTTCTCCCCCAAATTTTTAAATCTGTATTTCCTCATTTAAAATGGCTTAATGTGCTGCTTTCCTCGTCCTTTTGTTTTTGCTGAAATGTTCATACATATTCAAAAGCTGCTACATACAGAGGCTTAAATATCAGAGTCTGCGTCTGTGCTCTGCTTTTCATCCAAATGCCACTGAACCTGTAGTCTAAACTGACACTGTAACCTTTGCCTCTACTCCTGCTAGGTGGATTACAAGGATCTTGTCTCAAAATGGAGTTTGGAAGCATAAAGTCCACTGTTGGACTCATTTATGATGAGTTCATGCAAAATGCAGGTGAGTCCTTGATCATTTAAACAGTCCCAAGCAAAACCATGTCTGCACTGTCACTTTTTTTGTTTTTCTGTCGGCACTTAATTTCAAACCACTCAACGTGTTTTTTTGCAGACACACGGACAGAGAACTGGCTGCTCATGTCGTCTCCTCTTCCCCAAACGATCATCATCGCCGCATACATTTACTTTGTGACATCGCTGGGGCCTCGACTCATGGAGAACCGCAAAGCCTTTGACCTCAAAGGAGTTCTTATCATCTACAACTTCAGCGTGGTGGCTCTGTCAGTATACATGTGCTATGAGGTGAGTCCTCACAATTTATTTTTTTCCCTTTAAGTAGTGCTGACAGGAAACGTGGAGCTGAAAACCCTTCCTGGAAGGTTTTGCGCTGCATACCATACAGGGAGTGAACCACTTATATTGTTTTACAGAGCCATGACGCATGCCTTCTTGTGAAATCCACTTTTTTTTTTTTGTTTTTTTTCCTCTTTCTCTCTATAAACTATTGATTTGAGGTTTAACCAGATTAGCAGGTGTAATTTCCTCTTTATAATACAATGTATACAACAAATGCTACTCTGTATCTGCATGACTTGGTTTCACCTCTTTTCAGTGAGCCATCTGTCATTCCTTTAATGCATTACATTTTCTTTCAATGATTGGCAGTTTTTTTTTGTTTTAAATACCCTTAAACATACCCATACCCCAGTGATTGGCAGATTCTCGTACACTTGAAGGAAAATGTAACAGCATTGGGTGGATGGGGTGAAAAAGGGATCATCAGTTGCAGACAGTGCTGTTCGTAGCATTCGTGTCTTCTTGTAAAGCAGTGATTTAATTGTAGCTATGTGGCATACCCTCTGGGTGGGGCAGGCGATGTAAATTAACCTGTACTGACTGCACTGCACTCATCTGCTACAGTTGCATGATACAAGTTATAATGAAGGTTTAAAAAAGAGATGAGAAATGACTGGATAAAATACACTGGCAGAATTAGAAGTTTCCACTATATATATCCTGCAACAGGGTTGGGTTTGGGTGGTGCAGACTCACTATCATAACTGACTGGTTGGGTGCTGGTATTTAAGTTGGGTTTTTAAATGAAGGTGGGGGGAAAAAACCCTGCTGTAGTATGCTGTGTTGATGTATGGTAGAAACTATTTTTGGACCTTGGGAAACTGAAATTTACTTCTGCTTTCCTGCTTTTCTTGTTTGCTCACGTAACTGAAACTTCCACTGTTTCTGTCATAGTTTGTGATGTCAGGATGGGGAACAGGATACTCTTTTCGCTGTGACTTGGTGGATTACTCTGACTCGCCACAGGCTGTGAGGGTAAGTCACTATTCTGAAGACTGGACAGTGACTAAATTTTGCAACAAACAAGTAGTAAAAGATTTGGATGTTTCTGGAACCAGTACTAAAATCTTTTTCGACTTTCTTGTCCAGATGGCGGCAACATGCTGGCTTTACTACTTCTCAAAGTTCATTGAGATGTTGGACACGGTAAGTGGGGAAAGTTTCACTCCTAAGTCTCTGATATCCACCCAGGCCCCACCCACTTTATTCTAAGCCTGTGCCTCGCTTTTCAGATTTTCTTTGTGCTGAGGAAGAAGAACAGCCAGGTGACTTTCCTTCATGTCTACCATCACTCCATCATGCCGTTCACCTGGTGGTTTGGTGTCCGCTTTGCTGCAGGTAAAAAAAAAAAAAACAACAAAAAAGAAACTCTTCTCCTTCGAAGTACAAGCAATGTTATCTGTGACACTGTATGAACTCTTTACCAATTTCTTGCGCAATTCCTGATCCACTCCCTATTACAGGTGGACTGGGAACATTCCATGCCATGCTTAATTGTGTGGTTCACGTGATCATGTACACCTACTATGGTCTGACTGCCATGGGCCCCAAGTACCAGAAGTACCTGTGGTGGAAGAAGTACCTCACAACCATCCAGCTGGTATGTTGTGTTGTGTTTTTTTTTTTTTTTTTTTTTTTTTTTTTTTTTTGGTTTTTTTAAAGTGGGCTTTTCTGGGGTGTGTGTGTGTGTCTGTGTGTTTTTGTTTTTTGGGGGGGGTGTCCTTTACAAAAAAACATTGCTAAATCTTGGCACTAGATGTCAACCCCTCTTTTTCTTATGTTTCCTAGATTCAGTTTGTTATGGTGACCAGCCACATCTCCCAGTACTTCTTCTTGAAGGACTGCCCGTACCAGTTCCCAATCTTTGTCTACATCATCGGCCTGTACGGCCTGATTTTCTTGTTTCTCTTCCTCAACTTCTGGTACCATGCCTACACCAAGGGCAAGAGGCTGCCAAAAGTCCTTCAGGCTCAGACGTGGGCACACCACACCAACGGAGTCATGAATGGAAACTCCAATCATTACAAGGATGAGTGACGCAGGAGCAGGGCTTCTCAGGGGTTTTGGGGTTGAGCTCATTTACATAAACTACCGTGGTAGTCTGAGATTCAATCCTAGTGTGTCTGGACTGTATTATTTGATAACTTCTCTACTTGCAACTGCAAAAGACAATCTTTAAATTATGAGCAAAACAAGTGTTGTTTTTTTTTTTTTTTTTTTTTTTTTTTTTTTTTTTTTCTAAACTTATTTGAAAGGCTTTATTTAGCTTTTTCTGATTATACTGAAAGTAAAGCCAAAGTTCTGCTACACTGCAGGGTTCTACTCTTAGTAAGATGGCAGGGCCCTCATACTGAGCTTCCTCACAAAGCTTTGAAAATTGATCTCATTTTTTTTTTTTTTTTTATTCCTAAAAAAACTGAAATTAAGGGTTGTTTATTTCACTCTCCCTAAAAGGGTGATTGTTCAGAGGCCACGTCCTGTCGTTCAGATCTTTGTTCAGAGGGCTTCAAACAAGCACAATGGGGTTTTTAAGCTTTGATAACACGTGTCCACTTTTCTGCTGCTTGACTCACAGCTGCTGCTCGTGTTGTCGACACTCATTGAAAATGCCGTCTTTAACGTGCCATCAGTTTACGCTCCTGATTTAAGTCTCCTATGAACCGATGTTGTGACACATGCCGGGGAGGAAGCCTGATTGGAACACTGTGGTTCTTGTAGGATCCAGAGCAGAGCTTTAGCTCGAGTTCTGCTGTTTCCTTGCAGAGGTAAAATAAGACTCGATACGCACAACTTGGCCGTTCGAAAATATGAGCAGCTTTGCTTGACTGCTGTGCTTCATGCGTTGAAGCTCTGTGGCTAACGGGCTGTTTGCATAGCTGGAGTCGAGGCTTTTTTGGACTTAACTCTTGAATAGTTTTGTTATAATGACCTTTAAACTAAAGTGAATATAACACTCTGCATCTCTGGTGACTGAGGACACAGGATTGAGCTTTGTGTAGAAAGAGTTACACCTCTTATTCAGGTGCAAACCCATATGAACACAAAATATTTACATATATGTAATGTGTAACTTTTTTTTTTTTTTTTTTTTTTTTTTTTTGGTCAGACCCCTTCTTATATTAATGTATAAAATTATATAAAAAAGTAACGTTAAATGCTTATTGTATTTTATATGTATTTATATAAATAAAGTCTTTAAAAATGTAATCCTGCTTGTCCTTGTTTATTTGAATTCTGGATATTTAACATTTTTAATGGAGATCTGTACTCATTTGAAAACACGTGGGGGGGCAAATTTCTAAATCAACTTTAGTAACAAAGGTATCTGTTTTGTTTCAGATAATTAATTGGTAGATGGAAAATAAATGTAGATCCTGGTTTTCAGTGTCTGCAGCTATTGAACATGGTTTCAAATGCAAATTCCTGCATAGACTGCTTCACACTGAAATTGCTTTGGCTAGACTGTAATGAGCACTTTTCACCAGCAGGAAGTGCTGTTAAACTGAGGCTACACCTAGTTTGTTTTCAGTGTATTACAAAACAGGGCCATCACAGATTAATTTGCCGTTCATAAAGAATGGCAGGCACTCCTGCTGAAAGTCTGAATGTACAATACTGTACAAGCATTTTGAGACAACCCTCATTATTTTATTTGGGAAATGGGTGCAGCAATTTATTCAAATGTTTATTCAAAGGCCAATCCATGACTGATGCTGTTTCATTGTATGTTTTTCTATCCAAATATGCTTTTACTGCATTGAAAGTGTGTTTGGAATCATTGTCATGCTGAAAAACAAATCCCCAACATCACTGGCTGAAATACAGCCCCAAACACTGACAGAGCTTCCATTGCATTAGACACTCGCTGTTGTATCTCTCTCCTGACCTCCCGCTGTTGAACCAAAAATTAAGAACTGCTTCTTGACAGCCACCCTTCCACTGAGACCATTTCTGATGAGGCTTCAGTGAACAGCAGATGGATCAACTGAAGGGCCAGATATTTCAGGTCCTGTGTCATTGCTTTACTGAGTTTTATTTTTTCCTGTTTTTTAGGGCTGCCACTGCTTTTGTTCTCCACCTGTCCATTTTTTTTTTTTTTTTTTTTTTTAAGTTTTTAAGGACACACTGCACACCATGCTGAAACATTACAAGTTTGCAGCAAACAGCTCTTTGGGAATCACCTTGTTGGTATAAAAATACCATTTTATGTCAGACCATACTATTTTTGGCAATTTTCATAGATTCAACTAAAGAAATGAGGGGAAAAAATGATGTGATTTTGTGACCGGCTGCTAGTAACAAAGTGCCAAAGGCTGCAATTTTAAATAGCTTCTTTGCTAAGTTATCTGTTATGTGTGGACAAAACACTGGTTGATCCTGTGAGTTAGGTGCCTTCTTTATGCTTCAATGATACACAGGTCAGTGTTACATGGTTTAACAAATGAACAAAAGAAAAAAACATTCCTCTGAAGAGGACTGGACTGAAAATGAGTGAAAAAGCAGCCCATGTCCAAAGAAAAACTTTGAAAGACCTTCAGAAAGCCTGGAGAACTGACTGAAGACTTTTGCACAGTGCTGTATTTTATTGTATTTAAAAAAAAAAAAGTAATTCTATATAAACCTGTGCGGGATAATGAACTGTAATGGGTGAATGACTCAATTCTCTAAATTGTGTTTTTAAGAAAGGAACCGATTTTTTTTTCCCTCTGTTGAGCAGACTGACTAAAAGCGAGAGAAACATTAATGCACTGCAGTGGCCAAGTCAGCTGAAATTATGGCCGCACTTCAAAAAGACTTCATTCAGCATCTCCGTGCAGCCTGTCAGAGTTTAAGAAGCATGGATGACTGAGAAAACCATAGTCTGTAAAGTCTACTCTGCTTCCCACAGATATGTTTAAAAATGTGGCATATGAGTGCTGAAACTAGCCGGTTGAGTGGAGAAATTGAGAAAAAGCAGCAGGACAGCCCGATGCTTGGAGGCCATGGATGATTGCTCTGCATCGTGATGATTTCCAACAACCCCTGTCTGTCTCCAAGCCACCCTCGCAGGTCCTTCCCTAGTTTTAGTGGAAGAGAGGCTGTGATAAGAGGAAACTGCTCTTCATTTGAAATATATGAATAACAAAAAATCAGTGAGCATGACTTATTCCCATCTTTCACTGTAATTGGTTTAATTAGTGCTTTCATATTTGCTGTTGCATTGAAAATTGTTTTCATATTTTCATAACCGCCGAAGTGGTAAAAAGAGAATCAGATATATTGTCTGCTACAGCTGTCCTCACATTTTAAACATTTGGAAGAAAAATAACTGATATGCTCAATTAAATATTGATCATTAAATAACTGACTGTCAGTTAGATCTGATAATGGAAATAAGCACTTTCCCCAACAACAGTTTCTGTGTCACAGTGGTTTAAAATATCAGTTTTACAAGCTCTAATTGCATCTGTGCAACGGCACTTATTTTAATAGAATTACATTTTAAATGGATCATTGAATTTGTTATTACACTCAGTCAGTTTGTAGCATTTCCATCCCTGTTAGTCACATAGACATACTGTAGGCCTAGGCAGTACAGTTTAACTAAGCAGCCCTGATGTTATGAAATATCTGTGAAGATTGATCTTAGAAATTAGATTAGTGCATAACTTCTATCTTGAAGGCCCTACGTTTTTTTTCTTTTTTCCTTTGCTGGGTTCTTATAGTCCCAATGAAAGACATTAAAAGGATTTTCAAGAGTTAACCTCTGAATACGTCCGCCGTTATTATTTATTTAAAGATCTATCCATCATGCATCCATTTTCTGCCACTTGTCCTGGTCAGTTTTTCCGGGTGCAACAGTCTAAGCAGAGACTCCAAGGCCTCCCTCCCTGCCTCTTTCTAGCCACCACCTCCAGCTATTCTGGGCAGATACCGAGGTGGTCCTGTGGCAGCAGAGACATTATCTCTCCAGCATGTAATGGGCCAGCACCAGGCTCTTGTCCCAATTGGATATATCTGAAACACCTCACATATGAGGTGTCCAGGAAACATCCTAGACAGGTGCCCAGGATTTAAACATGAAATCACAGATTTTGGCCACCTGGGGGCAGCAGAATCAACCCATAAAGCCAGATTGGAGCATTTACATCATTGCACACATAGCCCGTATATAAAAGATGGAGACAGCCACCATAACATCACCCGAGTCCTACTGAGTATTACTGTGTAATGTTTCTAATTCCAATGCGCTGGTCCTGTTAACTTGGATAATTATTTAAGAAATGAGTGGACATGAAGAATTTTGAGAAGAAAGGGCAGCAGTTAACTAAACGTAATTGAGGAATACCTAAATGATGAAAAGAGACAGCCATCTTGGTAGTTTGAGAAATAATCTGGAAAACAGATTTTCAGCACATTTGAAGGTGACTTTCCATACAGAGGACCCGGGTTACTTTGCAGAGTCCATGGTGACACATTGCATGTGAAAAAGAAAAGTATGGTGACAGCACCTTGAAAACCTTTCAGTCAAGGACAAGCATGAAAATCCAGAAAATGCTGACTGTATCGGGGGGAACAGAGGCTGCTGGAGGGGAGGAGTGACCACAAAAAGACCAAGAGGATGAAGAAAAGCGAGAAGGCAAAAAGTCACTCTTTGACATAAACTTCTGTGACATGAGAAGTTTATGCGCAGTGCAGTTTAATGAAGGTGAATCAAATCAAGCAATGTGACCGGGACAAATATGTGTGCTTGCGTGTGCTTGTGTGTCTACTGCTGAGTCTGTCAGCAGAGAGCAGATGGTTCTCTGTCAATTATTAGTGTTTTTCCCCCCACTAATTACAATGTAATCTTCCTCTGTCCCCATCCTCCTAAGCTCGCCTTAGTCTAAAAGGTACTGTAAGGACAGGTAGGATTTGGCTCATTGAAATGATGACAGATATAATTGGGGTGTCTGAAAACAAATGTGTTGCCCCCTTTCACAGGTTTCATTTGTAATTTCTTCCAATGAATGTGTGGAAAATGGCTATAATATGCTCATTAAAAGTGAAGCTTGGTCCTCTGTTTCTTTTATTTATTTATTTTTTTTCAACTGGTGGAGCCGCCAGGTGATGCTCTACAGGAAGACAAGATTTTCAACACCTTGTAATCGTTTTTAATGTCAGTCACTGCGCTGATAATCTGCTGTGATGAGTTGTATCCTTCAAAGACAAACAGTCCTTTTATTTTAATCTCAGGATCCTTTTTTTTCTTTTTTTTTTTTTAACTCATCTGAACATTATTTTTGTTTTGTCCAAGCATTAGAGAAAAATGACAGCTGAAATCATCAAGTTGCATTTAGTTTGTTACTTTTCTCTGGGCGTTTGTCCCTCTGAGAACATTTTCACAGAGTAGAGAGTCTTCATAACTCTCTCCCTATGTGTTGGTTGCTGTCAACAGCTTTTGCAATACCTCTCGGTGTACTGCAGTGGAACAAACATGGGGGTGTTTTGAAGAGGGGGGGTGTATTGCAGTTATGTATCTACCCAGTAGCAGTGTATTATCTGTCCCATAGCAGACTTATTGATCACCGTTTTGTCTTTCAATAAGGCTTCAGCAGACTGAGTCTGGCGCAGTGTGTGTGTCTGTGTGTGTGTGTGTGTGTGTGTGTGTGTATGTCAGATGCTGCCTCTGTGGTTGTAAACCTGTCATGTCTGCTTAGGGAGAGGCAGCAGAGAATGGGTGCTTAATTCCCAATTTTCCATGTCTTCAAGAAAGTTCCACTCTTCAGGGTTTACAGATTAAAGACAAAACAATTTCCATTTCCCCTGACAAATTACAGCTGTGAATTTGTGCTCATTTCCTGCTGTTTACCCAGTGTGTGATGTTTTGATGCCACAGTACAAAAGGAGAACAAACTGTTCACCCTTTGCACAGTATTAGCATAACCCTTCCACTCCTGTGAGTTTGACAAACCTTGGGGCCATGACAGCATTGTGTAGTAGCACTCTGCTTTCTTTGCTGAAGCCCAGCCTGCATGCCTGGCTGTTCTCTGAGGGCTTGCCAGCTCTGCTGCATGTATTCCTGTCTGCCTTTTTGTATGCGTGTCTTCCTGTCCTAAAAGTGAGCCACCATTTAGATATTTACTACAAAGTTACATCCAAAAGACAATATGACATTTTCAGTGATACACCAATTTCAGTGGAAAGAGAACCCAAATGTATACACGAGAGAAAAGCTAACTAATTATAATAATAGTTTAAAAAAAATAACACTTTAATGAAAGCAGATGAGAAAAACAGAATCCACAAGTCCAGCGAGGTTCAAGGAGGTTAAACTGAGGGAAGGGGGAAAAAAAACTGATGTATTAAGAGTGACAGTAGTATTGAGAGAGCTGATTGGATACAGGTGAAAACAGTTGAACACAATGAATCTTCTAAGGGTGGGATAGGCAGTTATAAAGGAGGCAAAATCAAACCAGGAAAATTACTACCAAAATAATACAGGGAGGGAAAACCACAGAGTCACAGAATACACATGAAACAAAGGTAAGATGAAGACGAGCAACGCAGGAAACAAGGCAACATGAACACTTCAAAACATAAGAAAGAATATGAGTTAATTCATATCTACTAAACAACATGAATAAATCACACAGCATCACACAGATGCTGCAGATTTGTGAGCTCCACGTGCACGATACAAATCTCCAGTTCTGCCAAAGGTGCTCTATTGTATTGAGATCTGCTGAGTGTGAAAGCTGTTTGAGTACAGTGAACTCATTGTCATGTTTAAGAAACCAGTTTGAGGTGATTTAAGCTTTGTGGTATGGCACTTTATCCTGCTGGAAGCAGCCATCAGAAGATGGGTACACTGTGGCCATAAAAGGATGGACATGGTCAGCAACAATAATCAGGTAGGCTATGGCGTTTAAACGATGCTCATTTAGAAGTAAGGTGCCGAAAGTGTGCCAAGGAAATATCCCCCACACCATTACACCAGTACCAGTAGCCTAAAGCGCTGATACAAGGCAGGATGGATCCATGCTTTCATGCAGTTTACACCAAATTCTGATCCAACAGTCCAAATGTCCTAACAGAAATTGAGACTCATCAGACCAGGAAACATTTTTCCAATCTTCTATACTTCTACCTTCTAAACTGTAGCACCAGTTTCCTGTTCTTAGCTGACAGGAGTGGCACCCGGTGTGGTCTTTTGTTGCTGTAGCCGATCTGCGTAAATGTTCAACACGTTGTGCATTCTGAGATGCTCTTCTGTATGCTTTGGTTGTAATGAGTAGTTATTTGAATTGCTGTTGCGCTTCTGTTAGCGCAAAGCAGTCTTGCCTCCTCTGACCTCAACAAGGGATTTTCACCCTGAGAATTTCTGCTCACTGGATATTTTCTCTTTTTCGGACCATTGTCTGTAAAGATGGTTGTGTTGGAAAATCCCATTTTCTCAAATACTCACTGCAACCTGTCTGACACCAACAACCACCGCATTCAAAGTAATTTAAATTTGATCTTCAGCAGTTCGTCTTGACCATGTCTACTTGACTAAATGCACTGACTTGCTGCCATGTGATTGGCCGATTAGATATTTGCATTAATGAGCAGTTGAACAGGTGGACCCGATGAAGTGGCTGATGAGTGCATGTATTCTATGGCCAGCGATACAGTAAGTGAAAATCTGTCTGCGGACATAAAGCTATAGAAGCAATGTTTACTAGTTCACTTGAGCGTGTTGATATATTGATATATTTTCATATCTGTTACAGTCAGTGGTAACTGACTGTGTGGCGTGTGGAGGAATGAGAGCCCAAATGCAGCACATCAGGGCTGAAACAAAACAGAAGAGAAAATGGAAGAACTCTGGAGGCTGGCCTCGTGGCCAGCACCAGAGGCTCTCTGGTGGCTTGGTAGGAGGCCGATGTTGGTGAAGGTGACAGAACACTTCAGGTGGTCAGCATCAGCGAAGGTGGTGGAACCTTTCAGGAGGCTGAACAGGATGCCAGCAGTAGTGAAGGTGGCATTCCCCTGGAGGTTGGCAACAAATGAAGCCCTCTGACAGCCAGCATTGGCAGAGGCAATGGGACACCTCAGGTTGGCTGTGCAGGCACTCAAAGGACCAGTGACTTAGGTGACGGGACCCCCCTGGTAGTTTAGCTGGAGGCCAGTGATGGTGAAGATGACAGAACACCTCTGGTGGTCAGCAATGGAGACCCTCAGATGGCCTGGCTTGAGGCCAGCTTTGGAGACGACCTTCCAGGGGCCAGCGATGAAGGAGACTCTCTGGAGGCTGATGCCCGGGACGCTTCTGAAATAGGTGGCATGAGACCCTTGGACTCATGCACGGACTGTGGACATTCAGACAACTTGGACAGCTTGAGCTCAGGTGGAATGGGACCAGGGTTGTTGCAGTTGCAACAGTTGCAGGGTCTTTATCCTCTGCACACATGTTAGCCAAGAAGGAAGCAGGTGAGGCGCAAACCAAAGAGCTGGGCAGTTGGACTTCAAGTGGCCTGGGCTGTGTCACTGTGGCAGGAAGTGGTTCAGAAGGAGGTATGTTCAACAGTGGAGAAACAAGTTAATTGGAGGTAATAAAGTCTTCAGGCTGGGACTAACATCTCTGTTGCTAAGAGCTATGCTTCCCTTCCTTGGGACACCAGGAGGCTGGTGAAGGGCTCACTGGCTGCAGCAGTGAGAAACTGACAGGTTGTGAGACTGGTGAGTGACTGTGGTCATGTGGAGGAGGGAAAAGAGGGAATGAGCCAATTCCAGCGCCCATAACCCTCCCTCATAGTGGTCAGAAGGGTGTACATCCTGAGAGCCTTTGGAAACTGGAGTAATTGTGGGCTCCTTTGCATAATGGTAGTCTTATTTGTACATCACTGCTGCAGTTCCTCCAAATTTAATCCAAGCCTATAGCAACGAAATCTCGTTCTAATGCACACTGTATGGTGCAATTTTGAATGACAATAAAGTTTGTCTATGTCTATAATGGCATCCATGGCAGCTGCTCCAACCAAGTCTTTAAATCAGAGGACTCGTGGTTGGCAATCTTGTAAAGTCTTTCAGTCTCCTCACTGAATTCCCCCATATTAATGTCTGCTGGGTCCATGCTGGTCAGTTTGTACTGTTATGGTCAGAGGTAACTGACCGTGTGGAGCGCGGAGGAATGAGGACCCAAATGCAGGATGTGAAGGCGCCAACTTAAAGCGAGCTGTTTTATTACAGGCTGAAAAAATCCATCAACTGCAAACAACACACAGAAAGGGAACTGAGGAATCTAAACAACAAAAACATAACTCTAAGAAACTTACTTAAATCTAGAGGAACAGCATGCAGGGAAACACGGGGGCAAGGAAAACAGATAAACTGACAAAGGATGAGGAGAGACGATAAACAGGAGGGTGATTAGGGGAAGTAGAGACAGCTGGGGAAACACACAGCTGAACTAAATTACAAAGGATGAGACAAGGAAGTGAAACTAAATACAAAACACATGAGGTAAAAGACTGACAAAGATAAAACAGGAAATGACTAAGCATGACAGAAATGCAGGCTTGACACAGAGAACACTGGGGAACGAGAAATTAAATATAATTATAATTTTATATTTTCTGTGAATTGAAAAAAAAAATTTATTTAAATCCTGTACAGGAGATGGATGAAGCACACTGAAAATGCAGTCTGATTCAAATATCATTATTATCTGCCGGGTGAAAAAACAAAACAAAACAAAACAAGAAACTCTCATGCCACTGCTGCTCATGCTTTTGCCCGAAGGCTTGCAGGAGTACGGGCAACCCGACTAATTTCGCCTCTTGACTGAGGTGAGAATCCCTCTTGACCAAACACCACCGCTCCAGGCCCACAGGGGCCAAACGAAAGCGGTCTGAGTGTATGCATGCATCAGTGTTGTTATCAGTACCACGGATAGCTTGGAAGGATAAACAAATACGACAGCCTGTTTCCGTGGTTTATAAGCAGAGTAGATGCTCGTTGGCTTTGCAACACAAGGCATATATGTCAGTGTGTTGTAATCGCAGGGCATGGTGCATTTCCTTTGGTCACTGAGGCAATCGGGTGTCACATCATCAGTAGCATCTGCAGCTATGTAGTAAAACTTATCAAACAAGATTCAGTCAGTCTTGGTGATTGTGTGTCATAGTCGTTGTTTCGAGGTTATTTTCTTGTGAAAAGATACTAAAAAGACAAAGCGATACTGCGAGGATTCATGTTTTTTTTTTTTGTTTTTTTTTTTTGCGTCCTGAAGAAGTCACAGTTCTCTTAATATAGTCATGTAATAATTCAACGTGGCAGCGCCCCGGTCAACTTGAAAGAAAAAAAAAATGGAGCAGCATTGTACTATTTTAAACCAGTAAACCATGTTGATAAATCACCTTTTTAAAAAGCATTGCGACCGAGTAAAACCAACCGCTATAATTAATCTCTGGCTTCTTTATCTGTCCACTTGTTCGCTGCTCGTTCGTAATGGAAATCTCCCTACGGCTGCTCTATTCTTATTCTCTCACACTGTAAATACTACAATATTTCCTCCGATTCTGTCATACTCCACAATCACAACTATGAGTTTGTCCAAAACCATGAGAAGGTTCAGCAGGGGGAGGACGAGCGGAGGGCTGGAGAATGAGACACACGTGATTGGCCAAAAGTCGGAAAGCACTTTAACGGGATTGGCTGTTAGCCTGGGAGCTGGGAGCAGAGTTCCCTGCTTATTCTAGAGAACATCAGTGAGCAGAGAAGTGGGATTTGCAGTGTCTGAGATGCGCACAAGACACTTTTGTTTGTTTTCATTCTTTTATTTGGACTCACAGACGAGACAGAAGAGTCGTGGATAAAGAATCTCTTCCTGGAACTTGCTGAAAAGGATATAAAGTAAGTTCTTGCATTGTCCTGCTTTCCTTTCCGTCACTCTTCTGTATTGATAACAGTAGCCGTAGGACAGTAGCTTATCTTTCAATGGACTTGGCAGTGGAGCAAAAGTCACACATGAGTAATTGTAATATGACATCAGCGCAAATACAGATAGTGTGACAACAAATATAGTAAACACTCACACCATCACCACCATCAACTCTTCACCAAAGCGTTTAATCAAATACTATAAGCTATCTGCATGTGTGTGGAAGTATGTGCATACAGTGTGTGTGCAAATGCATGTGTTCACATGCACTGTAGTAGATGTATTTAAACTGAGTGTGTTGGAAGAATGCATAGAAAGCAGCCTTGTGCTTTAGGGGAGGGACCGGTGCAGTGCGACTTAACAGTGACCAACCTCATCAGCAAACTTGTCACTGCAATGCTTCGCATTGACAGAGGAGCTCAAGGACTCCCCTCCCAAAATCTCCTGGTGTGACTTTCAGGCTGCGGGGTGGTTGTGGCGGTAGCTGGCTATAAATAGGCCTGCTCCAAATTGTGCTGCAGTCACACATAAATTTAGAGGGAACAAGAAATAACACAGTCATTGTTTTTTGTTAGATTTTTGGTAGAACTTTGACATTCCCAGTATGTGACTGATAGTATAACCTGATACTCACGTTTCACTGCTTTATTATAACAACAGCAGTCTTAACAATAGGAGAAAAGGGAGAGGAAGGCAAACAAACAGAAAGTGTAGCATACTTTATGTTTGATACTCTGTCAGGATAGATTTGCATCTGTTAATACACGGAGTGTAGAAAGTGCTGGAAAGTGCCAGTTTGTTATGCCAAACTGTCACGCTTTGCTGTCTTCATTTCCATCAACGTGCCTATCAAATTTCCAGGCAAACCTGCTTGTCACAGTGTTAAGCAGGCATGTTAGACGCCATACAAGGAGCAGAGCTTTGTCTCGGGATAATGTGTGCTCATTGTGTGAACACAGGAAGAGTTTCAAAAGTTAGATCATATTCACAAAACATGACACTCTCATTGGATCCAGGAGGATTTAATGCTGGGTCAGATCACAGCTGACAAACATATGGACCTGTCTTTGTGCCGCCCCCCCCATAGATGGAGACTCATGATATAACCATTCTTATGTTATATCATAGGTGCTCTTCAATGCACCTTGTTTGTTTCAATTAGTTTGAAGTTAAAAGTTGTGGAAGCAAACTACTTCTTTAATATCTACCTGTCTGTCTGCCAAAGCTCTGTTTTTTTGTTTTTTTTTTTAACAGTGTTGAACACAGTGAGTCCTGTTTTATACCTGACCTCTACTATGCAAATATATACTGCCAGGCAACTGGACAGTACTGCACTCCACCTCCACACGGATTAATCAGCGATGCAAGCGGCACACTAAGCCCATTGTTTCACCTGCGCATCACCTGAGTGCGCTGATAGTAGCTGGGACCACAAGCTTAGACTCTGACCTATATGAGGCTGTGTTCGTGCTCTTCTCCACTTTGCAGAGATCAGAACAAGTCAGATTAGGCTGAACAATGAATAACTGCGCTCACCGGACAATGACTGCTTTAAAACCACTAACATGATCATGGAGTGTACATGAAAATTTTAATCTTACAAGCCTCTTTCTTTATCCATGGTGTTATGTTGTGCTGGCTTTCTTTTCTGAATGAGTGCTGCTGCTGGCCAGTGGGAGTGCAGAGTAATGATCTTGGCTCAGTGTAGTGTGTGTGTGTGTGTGTAGTGTTCAGGGACAAGAGGCATCTGCACTGCTGCTGATGTCTTTGTATCAGTCTTGTAAAGAAGGATCTCTGCAAGTGTTGGTGGATGTCTGCATGCCCTGCATGTGCACAACTTTGATGATACATAAGACCTTAGAGTGACAATGTCAACTCAAGTGCTTGTCAAACTTTCTTCTACCCAGATGACTCCATTAGCACGAGAGGCTATGAGTTATATAGTGACTGATATAGCCGTTATGAGTTTTCAGAGGTGAGGGGTCAAGGGTCAAGCAATAGTAGAGTGCTGCATTGTTTAATGGCAATAAAGTCAAATGTCACAGGTTTCCCTGAGCCATTCTTGGCAGTTTATGAGTGGGAGTTAATGGAAAATTATATAATTTGCTTCCCAAAGCATATTCATTACTGTAATAAAGGCAGTGTTTGTTTTCTTCTGTTCTTCTGGCAAGGGAGAGCATGTTAAAGTCCTCCAAATCTCTCATGCAGAAGCACTGCAATATGCATACCTACCCAAAGACACGCACACACAAGCACGTATAAGCAGGCAAAGCCAACGACATTTAAGTATCTTTTTATTGGAAACTGTTTTCTCATAACCATACACAGGAAAATCTCTGTCTACTCAGGAGTTTAGCAGTCATTTTAGGACTATCCAGCTCTTTGGAGGGCTTGTAGATAGTTAATTTGTCTTGTCCTTGTAAGAAGATCATACAAATTTATTTTTAAAAAAAATCACCAATTAGTGTTACATCTGTTTTCCATTTTAAAGTGACACGACACACAATTTTTGAGTCATAAATTGTTTGCTGTTTAGGCAGAGGGTGTTTCTCTGACTCCAGATGTTTGGCAGCAGTGTGGTGATTCCAGTACAAAATGCATCTGATGTTGAATCCAAGGACAAGTGGGACATGTAATAACTATATCCCTTGACATGTAATGAGTTAGGCAGACACGTGTTTAACAGTGTAGAGAACAAGTTACAAGAAGAGAAACTGTCCACTATTTGGCCTCAATGAAGCTAATAAAAACCAGCATTCAGCACAGCTGGAAGAAACCGAACGAACCGCACCATAAAGTCTTACTACAAAACCGCACTGGTTTGACCAGCAGTTGAGCAGATTTAGTCTTTAATTGAAGTCATGTCTGCAAACATAAGCAGGCACTCATGAAACAGATGACCATTTGTAAGGATCTCTGCCTCTGCAGCTTTGTGTGTGATGACTTTGCTACGTAAGGCAGGAAGAGTGGCTTTAAGAGACACAAGAGAGGAGAATAGAGAAACATCTGGGGCCTGCAGCTTACTTGTTCTTCCCTTTTCCTTTGTTACTCTGGAAGTCCTGTCATTGTGCTTGTTAGCTTTTAACGAATAAAGTGCAAGAGCTTAAACTACTTTTATAGAAACACAGCTAGGGATTTGGGAACTGCCCTGGGCCTTAATTGTAGAGGGAATGGGGGTGGGGGGCGTGGATGGGCTTGATAATGTCTCCAGAGATTGGTGGTATGTGCTCGTTATGTTTTGGTCATCTCCTTCACAGCACATCCCCATGCTTTATTTAAAAAAATACAACATACTTTGTTTTCCTGAACCGCAGAGAACTTTCCGTAAACAAATGTTGACATTTTCCAGTGCTTGGACTGGGTCACTGCAATGCTGGACAAAAGACCAGAAAGGCTTTGTGCTTCTGGAGACTGGGATAGTGTTTTCTTTGAAACCCGACTCGATTTTTTTTTTTTTGTTGTTGTTGTTATTCCACATGTGCTCACTGTGTCACACACACATACACGGAGAGCCTATATCCAAGATTAACACTGAAACGAGAGCATTCAGCATTTAATAACCATACCAGTCCCACCACAATGTCTCCAGCACAGTCAAACAACTGGATAGAGTTCCACTGTAACATGTCAAATAGTCTCTCGTTGAAAACTGATTGCGCTGCTTGGAGCGAGCACAAGCCACAGAGTAATTGGAGTTAAGTGCCTTTGACAGCTAGTGTTTGTACAAGGAACGGATGAATAAACATCAAGGGTGGCAAATGGATTACTTAACTTTTTTTTTGTCCTACAACAAAACACAAAACGGCCGGCTTTAGGTTATGATAACTGCACCGAGCCTCCACCCACCACTGAATTATAGCTAGTATGTATGTGCCTTATCAGTAGAGATGGCCTGCCAGTTGGCTAGCGAGTTGTTTGGTCATTTGGTTAAGTGTTGTATAGTATTTATCAGATCATGGCCCTGATAAGTATCCTGCTCAGTCCAGGACATTATGAACAGACTGATATCTGCTTGCCACACTTTGCTTATGCTGCTGTGGCATTTAGCACTGTACTCACTAAGCACAGCTGTCTATTTAAACTGGATAAGCTTCACCAAACTGTGTTGGGAACAGGCCAATCATGTTGCAGGACAGAGTAATCCTGTTTTCACTGGGTACATACGGTTGGTGCGTTGAATTCTACTTTTCCTAAATTAACAGCATACTATGCTACAATAACACGTGGTTATCCAACATTTTCCCACCCATGTAACTTTTGGCAACAATGTCCACATGCATTCATAAACTTACAAGCGGCTTGAGAAGAAAAGTGACAAGAAGTAGCACAATTGTTTGATTTTCAGTTTTGCAAGGCTGTAAAAAAAATTAGAACATACATTACAGTTATGACAATTGAAAGGTGTTGGGGGTTTTCAGATACCTAGTGACAGCCACGACAGTCCCAGTAAGTAATAATGTTCTTGGCAATATACACTGCTCAAAAAAATTTTAAAGGAACACTTTGAAAGCACATCAGATCTCAACGGGGAAAAAAATCATGCTGGATAGCTATACTGATGTGGACTGGGTAATGTGCTAGTAATGAAAGGATGCCACATCATGTAATGGAAATGAAAATTATCAACCTACAGAAGGCTGAATTCAAAGACACCCCAAATATCAAAGTGGAAAAATGATGCAGAAGGGTAGTCCGTTTTGCCGAAATTTCACTGCAACAGCTCAAAATGGTACTCAATAGTTTGTATGACCCCCATGTGCTTGTATGCATAACTGGCAACATCGGGGCAGATGGCGTCCTGGGGGATCTCCTCCAACATCCAGACCAGGGAACTACTGTGCTCCTGGACAGTCTGAGGTGCAAGCTGGCAACATTGGATGTCCCAGAGGTGTTCTATTGGATTTAGGTCAGGTGAGCGTGGAGGCCAGTCAGTGATATCAGTTTCTTTATCCTCCAGAAACTACCTGCATACTCTCGTCACATGAGGTTGGGCATTGTCGTGCAATTCTGGTATTCTATGGCAAATGCAGATTGGGCTCCATGGTGCTGGGCAGTGGGCACAGGGCCCACTCGAGGACGTCGGGTCCTCAGGCCTCTTTCTGACTGTTTGGTCAGAGACATTCACTGACTTGATGCTATACTCTGATTAAAAAGTGTTCTTTTTAATTTTTTGGACCAGTGTATATATAAATTAAGTTTTTTTTCGACTGTATATGTACTGCCTTTTTCTTTTCTTCTTCTTTTTTTTTTATCCTTTTGTGTGTTGTCTGCTAGTTTCTACTTTTAAACTGTTGACATTCCGTCAGTATTTGCATTTGTACTTATATGTATGTTGATCTTGTATTAACTGAGGTGTTAAAGTATTTGTTCTGCAGATTGCTTTAGGGTTATAGAACATCATCTATAATTCTTCAATATTGACATTCATAGAAACTTTTACTGCCCGTGAGAATATAATTTGTCTTGAGGCGTGGCTTACGGGTAACTAAACAAAACAAAGATAAAATGAGCCTTTCTCCCCTAAGGCTCTTTCCTTATTCTGGGGGGTGCTTCCTGTTGATACAGCAGGCTGAGGTCAGCAGTGAAGGTAATCTTGTAATTTCTCTCAAACCATTCACACAAGTATCTTCCTGTTATATTAGCTTCTAGGGACATTTAACTTGGCTTGTGTCACACTGATGCATTTTCCTTATGGTGAAAGGTTGGTGAGACAGCTTTCTTCTTCTGTTTCACATCATCATGACATCCAGTGGGCTGAGCTTTCTGATTTATGTTGCTGTTGACACACTCATTGCAATTATTATCATGCATGAGCTTATGTGTATTAATATCCATCTATCTATTGTATGTCATATGTGGTGGCTGAATGATCCAGCAGAGGTTTTGTTCAAACATAGGGAAGTGTTTATCTGTTTTATCTCTGACATGTTTTAGCCAGCTGATGCATAGCAGATGGATTTATGCACTTAGGTCAGTTGATCTCAGTTTGTGCAGCATTGGGAGGTGCTTTACTGGAGATGAAAAAGTAGACTTCAGCTCTGTGCCTAACTCCGTGTACACTATATGGGTAAAAGTATTGGGCTAGACCTCTTAATCTTTGAAATCAGGTGTTTTCAGTCCAATTGTCACAGGTGTATAAAATCAGGCGCCTAGCCATGCAGTCTGCCTTTACAAACATGGCTGCAGCAAGTCAGATCATGAAATTTCTTCCCTCCTAGATTTTCCACCATGAACTGTAAATGGTATTATTGCAAAGTAGAAGTGTTTAGGAACCACAGCAACTCAGCCACATAGTGGCAGACCACGTAAAGTTAGAGAGCGGGGATGCCAAGTGTTGAAGCGCATAGCACGTAAAAGTCACCAGCATTCTGCTGACTCGGTAACTGTAAATGTTAATTACCTCATGGTCGTGTCCTGGTGTTTTATATATAGAGCCAGCTGTGATAGAAACAAATGCTGGGACTTTTTTTCCCACCTGGGTCCCCCCTCTTTGTTGTAGTCAAGTTCTTTTCAGAGGCAAACACATTTGTCCCATCTTCGTACATTCCCTCATGTCCATTCTGATAGTTTCAGAATCTCCCTCCAGGAATTTGCTGACATCTGAGTCCCTATATTGAAGCTATGATTATTATTGTTTATATTGAGGCAATAATCATTATTCTCTCACTGATAAATTCAAAAACTGTAGCAAAAACAGTAGCTGGAAAAGCACAGGAGGAATCGACAGTACCGAACAGGCCAATCACACTAGTTGCAGTTAAATTTCAAGGGAGGTGCATGTCAAGCATAGGTTACATCATAGGCTTTCAGAGGAGTTTGCAGTTATTATATACCTAAGGCGTGCAGATCCCCTGTAATATGTTGGTGGCCCAGTGTTTAAGTCGTGTTTTACCACAAGGGTACTGAGGAACTCAGTGCAGCAAGCTACTCTCACTTAACTCTTTTACTCTGCTGAGTGAGTAATTGGATCAGAAAATGTCAACTCTGTCACATGCAATCAACTCACATGAAAACTTCTTCCCATGCCGCTGACTAACACAGGAAGAAATCCATTTATCTGTCCATTTTCTGCTTGTGGCCAATGGGGCTGGACAAAACCTGAGCACAAATGAACAGGCTTTCTTAATCTAGCTGGGAAACAGTCAGCCACAGTCTTACTACTGCAGTGCAATAATAAAGCTCCATTAAAACTCACCGTATACACCACCACACTCTTATCTATCCCCCTTTATCTTATTTTTTCATCCTTACATGGATATGAGATTACACTTGAAATGAGAAGTAATTATTCCAACAACATGGATCCTCATGCAGAGGAAAAAGTGACATTGTTTCTTGGCAATTTTCTCTGTGTTCCTGCTTTCATTTTTTTTCTCCTGGTTCAAATGCTTTCTGTCATAGAATGTCACTCTGTTTTGTTTTTTCACTCCCACTTTCCTTTTTTTTCCTCCCCACCATAGTGGCTGATACAGGATTACATGAAGTCTCGAGGTTTATTGCCATGAGACCATCTAAGTACACTGGATCACAAGCCTCAGGCAGACCTAAATTAATTTCATATCTCATAACATGTTGATTTACTAGTTAAAGGCAGGTTTACACTCAGGCCATCCTGTATGGTCGCAGGGTTTTGAACACTTGAGTTGTTTCAAAAATAATTCAAGTATTGCTTTGATGCATGCAGAGTTCAGGTCGGTTTTGTCATAGTTTATTATGTGTTTTCTGGTCTCGTGCACACATACGGCTTGCTATGTGCCACTCAAACAGTTAAAGAGGGAATTAAGGAGATTGTGATGTCTGTTCTATTTTACTTTGAAACACCAAGAAAATGACTTAGTGTTTAGTTAATGGCAAATATTTTCTCTTGCTGAGTTGTGTAAGCATATCTGCTGGAAAGTATTTGGGTTTATAACTGTCTGTTATTATGTAGACGAGATGGCAACATATCTCTGCGGTTTTGGTGCTGCTTCAAATTGGCAAATCTGATCATCACGGGAGGTCTCTGGGGGGGATTAAAAAAAAATAAAAAATCTGCCCTCCTCTGTATTTCTGCCACTGGAAATGTTTTTAAAAAATAAGATTACAGATATGTAATCAGCTTTCTGGCTCTCCTGATATAATCCGAGGCTAGACTAAGCCTCAGAGGGTGGGTCTTCTTTACATAACATGACAAGAAATCAGAAACAACAAATCACCTCAGAGCAGCCGAATTTTGGCAGTCTTTTGCTGCTCTGATTGGTTTGTCAGCCATGCTTAACCTGTGGTGACCTTCACACAGCATGCCCAGAGGAGGAAACTCCTCCAATCTGCAGAAGCCATCTTTTCTCTGAACCGTGTGTTTCAGGACAGCTCAGCTGATTAGAATCACTCATTTGCACAGCGGTGCTACAGAATACAATTACTTGGCGTAAAGTTTGCAAGAGAGTTTTGTGATCTTCATACATTACTGGTCAGTAAGCAGAAAACATTAATATTAATTAATATTGTTTCAATAATGGAATGCCAGCTAATAATTAAGCGTGGTAATGCGGCGCATGGCTTTGGTCAAAAGACGTGAAAACACTGGTATTATTCTAGAACGGGAATAGTAATTGTTTATCTAATATAGATATTTTCCTGTTCACATTTTTTACATTAAAAATGATTAAAACTAGGAATAATTGCAATAAAATATAATAGAAAATGAAAACACAGTTAATAGCAATAGAAAGCCTTGTTAAAAACAGGATGATAAAAAAAAAAATTGTAATAAAAGATTCTCAACAGAAGGTTAAACAGAACTTTTCAATTGCTTTTTGAAGGAGTCCACAGAGTCGGCTAAATGTAGCTGGAGTGTTAGACTGTTTCCTCTAGTCTTCAATTTTGTATGAGGAACAACTAATAGATTTTGAGCCTGCGAACGACGACTGCAAGCAGCAGTGTGTTTAACAAGAAATTGAGACAAATAGTTTGAAGCTAGTCCATTTAATATTCTGCATGTGAGGATGAAAACTGTAAAACGAATTCTAAAATCAACTGGGAGCCGATGTAAAAAGTAAAAAAAATAGAGGTAATGAGAACTCTGTTGCTAGAATGCTTTGGGAGTCTGACTGCAGCATTTTGTACTGCATATAAAGAAAGAAAATGATCAAATTAGACCTGCAGGTGCTGCATATTTTCACGTCAGTGTATTGCTTGATGTAAAGGTTAAGCTATAAATGGACTTCATTTTTTCATTAGAATTTGATTTATGACTGTTAGATTTGGACTAAATGACAAACAAATTAATTAAATATTGGGAAACCCTGCTGTCATAAGAAGTGTTGCCCAACAAACATTTTCCAGTTTAATGTAAACTGAGGGTATATGGTTAGCAATAAATCATGACGACATACCCAAATGTATTTTTCCATGAGGTCAGGATCAGAATAAGTGTTTGTCCCCAGCCTTATATAGTAAAGGATCAGACTGGATCGGTATATGATGATAGCATGGACATAACTTGTAGAGATGGCTTATGGTTTTAACAACCAGCTAGCCTTCTCTTTAACCTCCAACTGACTGAGTCGGGTCACTGGGGTGATATTTTTAAATTGTTAAAATATTTCATACCATGACATTGTCCGTTTCTGCAGGAACTGGCATGAGAGGGACAGTGGAAAGTTGTGTGGGGTCATTTATCACGAAATATGTATCTTTTATTTATTTTTTTTAATTACAGCCTTTAATCGTAATTTTCTGCTTCTGATCACTACATTGCAATGTTTTGCAGTGAGCCATGGCTAACAGACCTAGAGTACCAAGATTTACTGCTGCAAAAGCCTTGAGGCAGATGATAAATAACTAAAGTGATGATGAAAATGTTTGAAACACTGCTGCAAACAAGGTGTTTGTTTACATTTTGTTTTAACCCTAGAACACTAACATTTGGTGAGTTTTCACCCACGCAACTGTAGTCACGCGATTTTCATTGTGTTGCTCCTGTCTGAACTGCATGCAGAATTCATATGGTCAAAAAAAAAATCAGTCGGCTGGTCATTATTCCCCTCTCAAAAAAGGAAAAAAAAAAGCAATTTTTTTGCTTTTATCTCTTCCACAGTTATCAGTGATGCAGGGAGACTGTGCCTTCACTGGACAAGGATGTCCCAAGAATGGATGGTCCGAAGAACAAGTTCGCGATTCCATTACTTAGGAATTTTGTCATTAACAATTCCCTAATTTTTCCATTCATTTTACTTTAATATATTTTGATGACAAGCATGTTTTATCAGGTATGTTATATAGGAAAAAATATACCTGACATTAGTGATAGTGTTACAAAACTGTGTTATAGGGTTAAACAGGCAGAAAGTAGCAACAGATAAAGAACGCCCTGATGACTTTATTGTAATTTGTGGTTGTTAAAGTAATATAATTCCACCAGTTTATATAATCTACATGTCTTCAGTCCCTGTGCTAAGCTAACACATCGAGGGCAAGTCTCCTCTCTGCAGCCACAAATGATGAAATGCGTATCACCAAGCTCAAGATCTGAACTTGAGCGCTCACAATTATGTGTAGAACTTACAGGTTTGTGCAAAAGTCTTGAGCAACCCCTCATTCTTATATTGTGCTAGGAGAACAGGTGCATTGATTTATTCAAACGTGTAAACATATTTGGAAATACAGTATATAAGGCATAAACAGAGTTTGTACAATTTTAATGAGCTTGAGAGTCAGTATTTGGTATGACCACCTTTATTCTTCAACACAGCCTGAACTCTCTTAGGAAAGCTTTCTTGTAATTACAATTACAAGACCACTCTAGTCTTCAAGAATAGTTCTCCAGGCTTCTTGAAGGACATTCAACAATCTTTATATGTTGAGTGCCTTTTGTTCTCTGTCAGGATAATCCCACACTTCTTCAATAATGCTGAGGTTTCTGGGCAGGCTAATCCATGACCGATAGTGTTCCAATGTGTGTTTTTCTATCCAGGTATGCTTTTACTGCATTGGTGGTGTGTTTCAGCTCATTGGCTGATGCTTTCCAAATGGTATTGCATGGTGGACCAAAATCTGAGAGTACTTTCTGGGTTCACAACTCTGTCAATTTGGACTAGATCCTCAACACCACTCGCTGACCCAAACCATGACAGAGCCCCCACCATGTTGGCTGTAGACACCCCTTTGTTGTCTTTCTCTTCTGACCTCCTCCGTACATACTGACAGGGATTTGAATGAAGTATTTCAATCTTTTTTTCTGCATGAATGGTTCATAGGTCGGTGTTAAATGGCTTAAGAAACAAAAAACATTCCTCTGAAAAAGGTCTGGTACAAGGACTGGATTGAACAAACTGGAGTGAAAAAGCAGCCAATGTCCAAAGAAAAACTTTGAAAGACCTTCAGAAAACCTGGAGAACTACTGCACAAGACCACTTTAAAAAGTTACAAGAACACCTGGCTCCTTGGAAGAAAATCCTAAATGACATATTCTGTGTGATGTAGTACAAAGCTCGTGTATACATCTAAAAATCCACGTCTATTTTAAAGACATGTCCATGTACTCTATATACATCCAAATATGGGACAATGACAATTCCTCATTTACACACATAAGTTAATACATTGTTTGGAGATGGTATATCCATTAGGCCTTCCTTTGTAGAAGTTTCCATTCCCCATCACCACGTCTTTTCATCAGCCCAACTGCTTCAATACCAGTGGTGGTGCCGGGGGGGTGCTATAGCTCCCCCTGGAAAAGTCATAGCACCCCCAAGAAAATAGCTTGTGTTGAGAACTGAAAGAACAAATGATCCTTCATAGCACCCTCAGTAACATGCTTAGCCCCCCCCCCCCCCCCCCCCCCCCCCCCCTTAGCACCTGCAGAAAAATATTTCTGGAGCCGCCACTGTTCAATACCCATGAACCATAGACTGCAGACACCATGCCCAGCTGACTGAAAATGTCTGGCTATAGGGGACCTCTCATCATTATTTCTCATCTTACTCAAATTCTAAACTTCCTCATAGTCTTCCCTACATAGCAGAATTCACAAGGGCACTTTAATAAATATACTGCATATGTGCGTACTGCATATCCTACAAGCAAATCTGCCACTTACTTTATTTGTTTTACTTGTATGTGGGTGTGAAGAATGTTCTCCTTTTAATCATGGCATTATAGTTCACACGGTTCAAACAAGGAAAGTTTACAGACTCAAGAGAATTTAAAAATGTTTAGGTTAAAAATATTTGCCTTTTATAGGGTTATCTGTCAGATCAGTAGAACGCCTTGTGGCAAATAAGAGGGGATTAACACTTTGCCAACAGGGTCACTAGATATAATCTGCCAATATTTTCTCACATTTTTAAGGGCATGGGAAATGGTTGAAAAAGTTAAAACAACTGCATGGGATAAATACATAGCAAAAGGTCATTTCTGCCCATCTGTATGTCCCTAGAGAGACAGTCATTTAAAACCTTTTGATCATAGTGTTTTTCTTTTTTAAATTGGCTTGCTTTATGGCCTTTTTGACCATACACCAGAAGCATTAAAGTATGCAGGAAACCAGCAAACAGATTGTAATTTCTTGGCTTGATCCTTACTTTAAGCAAAGGAAATATAATGTTTTATAGTTAAATCATTGTGTATATGTACAGATTGAAAAGAGCACAAGTTGAGGTGCTCTGCAGTGCTGTGTTCATTCACATAGAATAAAATTTACCTGTTAAAATATTGTGGGGGGAGAAAAGGTGTAAAACAAACATTGCAGAAATTTGCACGAGATGAAGCTACTGAGCCAAGAGGAATATCATGAAAAGCCTTTGGTGAAAATGTTTTAATGTGCTTGGACACATTTGTTCCCCCCTGAGGTGTGTGTGTGTGTGTGTGTGTGTGTGTGTGTGTGTGTGTGTGTGTGTATACCACACCTCTGATAGTCAAACTGTCTACTGTGATCTTTACAATAAGCAACAATACATTAAAAGGTTGGCCAAGTTTATTGTATGACTTAAGTCAAATCATTTAATTCAAGTACAATGGCTTGCAGTTCAAGTTTGAAAGAAGCGATGCTACTTTCCAAAAATCTTTCTTATATTTAGCTTGGTTGTCATCAAACTAGCTGGGTCATTACATGGAAACAACCAGTAGAAGTGGGTTCATGACCTTGCTTCATTTCTTTGTCCAACTGGTCATCAGCGTGCATATCGAATCACAACTGATGAGAGAGATGGAAGTTGAAGTACAGCTCACCACTGTGTGCCTGCTGCTTTCTACTGGCCTGTACAGACAGGAGTGACTCATCATCAGCTCTGCCTTCTAATGCCTGGGGTCGATGATGTCATTAGGGCTAGTGCCATGTATCTGGGAGAAATTGGATAGCAGAGATTGTCTATGGTGTGTAAGGGTATCACAGTTCAGGAAAGAAAAAAAAAAAAAACACCACAAGTATTTCCAGCTCTGCAGTTTTATACTAGCAAAACTATAAGGAGAAGAACCTGATTTATAAACAGTATACAGTGATTTATATATAGTTACTTCAGATACAAAAAGCATATTTTTTTTCTGTAGAATGTCTTATATTTATTATTGTTGTTGTTGTTATTTTTAAATTAACAGGCAGAGAGTGGAGGGCAGAAAAGATGTCAGGATTTAAAACTTGGTTCTCTGGGAACCTCTGCTGGCAATTTAAAGAAGCACACTCTTCCCATGCAGCTACAGTATAAGCCAGTATCAGACAATAAAATATACATAAATATGTACACATTTATATACAGAATATGCAATGATTGTTTGCATAAATGTAATATTATACTGGGTTGATAAAGACCCTGAATTAAAGCAGCATCAGCTTATATGTATGTGTATCTTCTGGCCACCAGGGGTCAGCAAAACAAGCTGCAAACACAACATTGGCACATAAAGTTTACCTCATGAAGGTTCTGGTAAATTGCAACTGACCAATGAAGAGAGGATTGGAGGCAATTAATAGATGCTCTAGTTGGACAAGAAAAGTGATGATTGCAATCATCAAGCAAGAGGAGATGGAGGCATGGACAAGCACATCCAATTCACTTTTTGAGACAACAGTCCTGAGATTATCAATATTTCTTAAATGGATAAAACAAGAGTCGTAGGGTTCACCTATATCCATACACCTGCAGCTAAATCAGTCGGAAACGAGATAAGATCTAGTTTATTTGTTCCATAATTACAGCAGCCTTAAAAAAAAAAAAAAAAAAAAAATAGAATAAACGTATACCTTATTACAATAAACTACAGTATGACAAAATGAATATCTCAATAAGGTGAAAACCACATAAAAGAAAAAAAAATAAGTGAAAACCTAAAAACAATACAGCATTAAATATACAGTAAGAGCTTATTATAATACAGATATACTCTAATGTGGCTGTAGCACACAAGGGGATTCTCTATCCCCGAAAGCAGCTGCCTTCTGTGGCTGTTTGTGAGGCTGATGAAAACTGAACCAAGCAGTGAAAGTGCAGAGTGTAAAAATCACAAGAGACCTGCACCGTTTAGTCACTGGCACCAAAGATAAGTGCACATTTAGAACAGACGGTTTACTCACAAATTTTGATAGGCCATTAAACCACTATCTGTAATTGTTAAGAGAATTGTGACAATTTCTTGAAACATTTAATAAATCATGAACATAATACTTTAATGGGGTACTCGACTGAGGTTGTATTGTGCTTACATTAAGCTAATGGAATATGCAGGTCAAAAAATAAGTCAAGCCAGTAGACTCTTAGATACCCTATTAATTCCCAACAGTATTGCCAAAATTGCTTGACTGTCCACTGTAGTTTTACTCAGCATTGTTTTTAAAAAGACACCCCTTACCTGGTAAATGTTCTCAGGCTTTAAGCCACAGAACATTTTCTGCTGTTTTCACAAGAATTGCAGTGCTCCACTTAAACTGAACCTGATGAGTGAAATGCTGTATGAAGGGAGGAGGGGGATTGGCCCCTTGATTAAAGCAATTTAATGAGAAGGTTAGTGCTTTATTAACTAAGCTAAATTGGAAAACCTGCTAGCACTGAGAGGTTACATATGAAAGGTCATTTACAGACCTCTTGAACTGAAGAGGTGGCCTTTGGTGAAAATGGAGCTTGACAGCAACTGTAGCAGTTTTTTTTTTTTTTAAATTGTGAAGATAATTCTTTATATTATCAGGTACATATTTGCATCCACATTTTCTAATCTATCCCTTGGTTTACAGCAGTCTCAAAGGCAGTTTGTAAAGTAAATAGACTGGTACTTGTATAGTGCTTTTCTACTCTATTTGAGTACTCAAAGTGCTTATTTACTACAAGCCTCATTCACCCCTTCATCTATGTCTAAATACTTTTAACCTAACATTGACACACTCACATGAATGCATTGGGAGCAACTTAGGGTTCAATATCTTGCCCAAGGATATTTCAACATACAGACTAGAGGAGCTGGTGATCAAACCACTAATTGGTAGACCACTCGCTTTATCACCTGAGCCACAATTGCCCTCTAATCTACTGATTCACAACCTTTAATCTATTGATTTTCTTTTTATTATTGTTTTCCTGGACACAGATTTTCCACCTTTTTGTTTTCAAGGTTTTTCATCCATTTGGAGTCTGGGTGGTGGTGGTGGTGGAGTAAATAATTTCGCCCATCACATCAGAAATGGAAAGGTTTAGCAATTTTTTTGAGCATTTAATGATTTTTAAAAAAAATATAAAACTCATAAATTTTTTAGTGGTGTGCCTGAAATTGAAGAAAATTCCATCAGATAAGACTTCATTGCCATTGCACGGCTGAATATCCAATTGTTTTCAATATACTCCCACATGCGATGACCCCAATTTCACAACACAACAAGTAAAGAGTGTAGTGTGTGAGTCACGCCAGGGTCTGCCAGACAATATTTGAAATATAAGACAATTATTTTTAAGGAGGCTCGAGGAGTGAGAGCTAATTTACATTTCAGGTAAATGTTATTGTATTTTCATGGTCAACTTGCTGTGAAATTGTTTTGAGCTGCCACAAAGACTTCATCGCTGTCAACAGAGTGCTGCAATAATGAATAGAAGGAAAATTGTGCTGTTCTGCCAGATATGGCTTTATTACAGTCACTTTCAATTTGCCCATGCTTGACAGTGAATTGGAGCTCTGCATAAGAGAATGTGTATATTTCTGAAGTGCAGAATGAGGACCGTCATAATTCCTCCTGAAGCAGAGAGTCTGCACGAGCCGACGGTACACATCGATCAGTTGTGTGTCGTGTTTCAAGGGCGGGTGTTTGCAAATCTATACTGGCTACTGGCGTGCCTTTGAGTTTAAGTGAGTGTGTTTGAGCGTGTCCTTCAGTGGTTTGATTGTAGCTGATGTATGTGATGAATGGATTGCTGTGGCAGTAAATGGGCTGCCCTTAGTTTAAAGGACAAGACAAGGTCAGGCAAACAAAGGCGTCTGCATCACTGTTTCCATATAAGTTCACCCTCATCTATTCAGTTTTTACTTTCACATCTAGCAATCAGAGCACCACTTGGAGGAGCCACAGCCATGTTCCAGCTCCTGCTTTGAATCAGTGGGTGGGGAGGCTGCTGCTTGCTGCTCATCACTGAGAATCCAGGCTTCTTCTTCTTCTAAAAAAAATTCATTTATTACTCCACGTGAGAGCTCATATTACTTTAAAGGGGATTCAGCGGTGATCTTAAAGCAGCAATCAGTGACCAAAATAAATTACTAAATCAATGGGATAATATTTGTTTTGCCATCTTTGGATAAGTGGAGGAACTACATGAGGTGGAAAAAAGAAAAAAAAAAAACCTCTCCTGTCAATGGCTGAGAAATGAGACCGATAATTGGATGGCATGTGGGGGAGCTTTTAGTGTGCATCAAACACGTTTCCTTGCCCATTCACCCAGCAAACACTTTAATGTACCTCATAATGGGTTGAAATTTATTTTAATTTGAAGAGTCTAAGATGAAGCTTTGCAACAGCTTTGACTGATTTGTTTACTGATTGTCCCACTTCAGCATTTCCCCTCTAAGCTTGAATATTAATATTTTATATATCATTTCCCAGCAGCTTTTCTCCAAAATATTAGCTTGACAAATTGAACAAAAAAGACTGTCGGTTAATAGAGTCTATGTGGATCAGCCTACAAAGAGAATAAAAGCGACTGGCTATTTCAACAAAAGCCGCAGTGTCTGCTCATCTCAGCTGATTGAATGGCTACAATAAAAGGCTGAGCTACTTTTTGAGGGATTATTCAATAACCGGCTGTGAGATCTCAACAAGAGAAAAGACACATTTCACACAGCAGTTAAAATTTAGAGCACATTAGACAGCAATGACCTTCTATTGCTGGGTGGGGCGGGGAGCCGTAGCCCAGCTTATTTTTGCTCTCTTGCCTAATGTGATCATACAGGATAAACTCTCATTGCTTTCGTAAAGGTGGCAGGAAGTTAATTGAAAAAGCCACCAGAGGATGTATCAAAGGGACACGGGAAGAAATGGCACCAGCAGAGGGGAGTTCTCATATCTGGATTTGGGGGGGATGTGTAAGTCTAATCGTGCCTTGTGTAACTAATGCTTGAGCTCAGACAGAAATCAGCCCCCTGTGGTTGCAGTTCAGGCACATGCTCTGCTGCACTGATCCTTCACGTACACTGAGACACACAAGCAAGTAGAGCCTTTTTGTCTTCAAAACAAAAATAACCAAAGGATCAGTTTTAATGGACAAACTCTGATGTTGCTGACTTGCAAGTCTAGAGGGGGGGGGGGGGGGGGGGATCAGTGAGATAAGTAAATTGTCAGGGAGGTGTTACTGTATCTGGAAGCGAGTGTGCCATGTGACTGGTTATTCAGTCAAAAAATTAATTTCTGTCAGAGTGCACACATGCATGACCAATCCTTACAATGCAGTTCAGATAACCATAATTATTGCCTGCCCTTTTAATTGAGAATTTACATGGTGATATACTTCTTATCCACTTAGTGTAGCTCGCAGCCGTGTGTTATAACAGGGTGAATAATAATAGCTGGCTGAGATGAAGTGTGATGCTTTTTTTTTCCTTCTATTTCTCCCTCTGTGTATTTGTATCTGAGCCATGTCTCCTGTTGATTCAGTTTTTGCTAAATTAGCTGCGTGCTTTCAAGGCTGACATTCTTCAGGTTATTCTGAGGAATCATGAGAGTTTGGCTCTTGGACCAGACCAGAGAGACTGCGAGAGATGGGGAGTCTATTTCATTCTTCTTAAAAGCTTCTTCCACTTAAAAACCGAAACAGTGTGGTTGTAAACGTTCTCAACTTGTGAGTTTATGCTGAGTGTGTGCTGTCATGGCAAAATATTTATTTATTTGACAGATAAGTGTCTGTGGACATATTTTTTTAATGGTAACTGTGTATGATATGAAAAACAAAACTTTACTTCAAGGAGTTTGAAGATGGATTGACCGACCCATTAACACTATGCAAAGGTTTGCCAAAAGTTTGTCTTCTTCCCATTTTGCAACCCTGCCCAGCATTATTTTAAATTTCTAATGTATTATCTCCCCATAAATATTTATCTGGTGCATTTTTGATGTTGGTACCACTTGCCAAACAGTGGGGGAATTCACTGGAGGTTGTATCGTGTCCAATTTGGCAGTCAACTCTCAAGCAAAGTGTGCATGACATCACGTGAGAAAGCGCTCTAGACATCCGAATTTACAGCAACAAGCTGTGTAGCTAACTATTTCACCCCCAATAACAATTCAGCTGTTCAAAACTGTGTTAAGGGTTAAAGTCAGGGGTGTAGCTGCTTTGTTTGATAGGTGTTACAGTAATGGCAGCTGTAGCTAGCCGCTGTAACCTTCAGGGTTTCACTTTCACCAGTTAGAGTTCTCTCTAGGTCACTCTGGCTTTTGGAGTATTTTTAATGTCACTATCTGACAAATGACATGGATTGCTGTGTTACTTACGTCCCTAAAAGCCCTTCCAGGAAGTCCAGCAGTGGTTCCTGGATGTTACTGGGTAAAATCTTTGGTGAAGCACTTTCTTTGGTTGCAAACTCACTAGGAAGATTTGCCACTAAGAAGTGATTGTTTTGGTTGCTAGAAGATTGCAACAGTTGCCTGTAGTTTCTCATATCTGTCTTCAAATAATTGCCAACTAATAGCTGAGTAGTAGAAAAACTTGAAAAAGTGCAACACAAACTGGAGATGGAAAAGGTTCACCTTCAAAGTTAAAGGGGTTGTAGACAAGTCTGCCACTGTAGGAGTCGGTGGAAGGAGACACGAGCAGGTATGTAGTCTCAGCTTTATTCCGTAAACTCACAACAACTAGAACTCCAAATATAACTCCTGCAAAAGGAGGAGTCAAGCCCTTTTCTCCCAGGCCTCTCTCTCCCGCCTTTTCCAGATCTATTCCGGTCTCTCTCTTCGCAATAAGAGCTTGGGGCATTCTGGTGTGAAATGTGCATATATGTGGCCACCACACCACTCCCATTCAAACTGCAACTGCAGCAATATACTAGCAACCAACAAACAAACAATAAATTACTACACTCAAGACTTAACAAACTAATGGATGATGTTACCTCCATCTTTTATATACAGGCCCACTTTACATCCTTGGCACACACATTTTGCATTTGTAATAAAGTGTATCTTTGTCTTTGTCAAAAACAAACAAACAAGCAGCACAGCTGATATGCAGTAATGGCAAAATGTGGTCCTGGAGACACCTGCTGCCACAGTAACTACCACAAAGGCCATTTTGAGTTCTTTGGCAGGTGTTTAAATGTCTGTCTGTGGATGGATTTTGTCAAATGATAGTATCACAACTTTATAGGTTACAAACTTTACAGATGTGCTGGCAAGTTCGTATAAATTCGTCTGTTAAGAGTTTTTACAGCATTGCCAGTGTGGTAGCACTGAGCTGCACTGACTGATTAAATAGCTGTTTAGTGTTGCCAAACTGCAGCATAGACAAACTCAAAATTGACTGTTTTCCATATTGGTACTAGTAGACCATGCAGACAGTACAATCACAGGCACTTTCATTTCAAACTGATGACTGCAGAGAAAAAGTAAAACTGGAGATTCAAACAAGTGTTGCATGTTTGTTATGACAATGAAGTTCATCAATTTATTGCACTTTAAAAATCAAATGGACACAATAGGAAAGAAATAGAAAAATGAAAATCAAAAAACACTGAAGCAAAACAGTTAAGAGACATGACCTGTAGTAACTGTGGTGAAGCATGGTGGGCCACAGCAGTTAACAAATGAACTGTCGGCATAGGTCAAGGCTGTGGTTTTCCCTGAGGTTGTGTTGTGCTCTGTGTGTATTATTATCTGCCTTGTGTGCCTGTTGCCATGAGGTTTGTTTCTGTAGATTACACTGCTGTGTGTATTTGTCACATCTTCCAGTCTGAATGCCACAATTCTCTGACAATAGACATTATTTATTATCAATATTATCAATGGGTATAAATTTTAGGTATCTGCGCATGCTTGATGAAGAATCTGTTTACCCTATGTACAAAGTTGGGCACATTTTTCATAATGAAAGACAAGATATTTATGCTAACGTGAAAAGCTTGTATATTATCATGACAAGTATTTTTCCCTCTCCTCTCCTCTCCTCTCCTCTCCTCTCCTCTCCTCTCCTCTCCTCTCCTCTCCTCTCCTCTGAGAGTAATCAATAAAATGTGTCCATCCTGTCTGTTTTTCTGTCTGTGGAGATTAACTGGCCATCCTTGTCACTCCACATGTTTTTAATGGAGATGCGCCCGGTCTGATGGACCAGACTGGAGAATAATGTCTGACCTTTTTTGGCTGATCTCTCACTTAGAGCACATCCAGTGTTTCTGCTGAGTCTGCTGAGGCAGGGACAGAATGGAGTTGATGTTATACCTGGGCTCGTGAACCATGGAAACGAAGGATTATCTAGTAAATGAGTAGTGACATGCAGGTATATGAGTTGCTTTATATGGCTGATAAAAATTCATTGCTTACCTGAGTATCACTGATGTGGAACACAGACAGAAGTTGCTATTGGAGAAATAATCAGGAATTCCACATATGGATTTGCACTATCCTTGACAGAAATATTGACAGGACCACAGGAGAGAGCAAGAGGAGGAATTCTGAATTGTCTGATTACTTTCTTGATGCTTCTTGCAGACAAAAACAAGAGATGACAAGAATGTTAAAACACAAATAGACTATTTATCTATGCAGCAAGCAAACCATACCACTTAGATTATTTATTTTTTTTAAGCTACACTGGATTTTCTTTATATGTCAAAACACTTTAGACTTTGAATGTTTCTGGACATCCAGTTCAACACAATTGGTCTTAGCTAGGTGTGTTTGTATGTGTGTATGTGTGTCAGGCAGAGAAAGAAAGTGAAGAAGTGAGAGAAGGAGGCAGGTGTAAGCTCCGTGTTATTAGGCCAGGTAAACAGAAAAGGGTTGTGCAACTCTGGCTGATAATTCACTGACCTTTACATTTTACACTCTAATGCATCCTAATAGGCCAGTGGATCCCAGCATGTCTCCTTTCTTACCAACACACTCAGGCATTATGTTCCCCATTTACCACACACACATACATGCACATGTATGCATAAGTACCTGGTTGTCTGGGAGATCAAAGCTTTCATATTCTGAAACCACAAAGCTGCCGGGAAGTGGAAGAGCCTCAGCCTGTCAAATTGCTGCTATCTTACCTGAAAATAATAAACAGCAGATTTCAGAAACTCCACACGTAGCATGTAATTCTTCACAGATTTGTATCAGTTTTTTTTCATTTAGTTAAATCTTTTAAAAGAACAAGCAAAACTTTTGATTAGCTTTTTTTTTTTTTTTTAAACTGTATCACAAGTTTGAGAATGAATTGAAATGAATACAAATGTTGAGATGTTTTTTCATTTCTTATTGTTTTGGTAGCCCACTTTCTGATTAACTCTGTGTGACTGAGCTGTGCCAGAGGTGGCCCGCACCATGCAAAAGGATGACCGGTCCGGGGACGACAGCCAGCGGGACAGTGTGAGTGAACACCAGCTTTCTCTTCTGCAGTTGTATTGATTTTTCCTTTTTTCATATATTTACATGTCAATAGTAATTATTTTCTCTATTCTTATAGAAGAACATTCTTTTGTCTATGTTGTACAATGAATATATATATATATATATATATATATATATATATATATATATATATATATATATATATATATATATATATATATATATATATATATATATATATATATATATATATATAATATAAATACACACACACACACAAGTAAAAAAAAAAATACATCTTCAATCTTTGTTTAAAATCCGTTTCACAGTACGTCATTTTTATTTCAAATATTCTGTGAGTACCTTTTGATCAGTGGTAGGATTGGTAATCTGCAAACTTGGACATCTCAGAATTGATTCAATTTACTGCATTCTCTCAAAACACAAAAAAACCTGGGCCATTCACAACTTTGTCATCACTGCCACCATACTGTGAGTGACTGAAGTTGCCTGAGGCCAGGCTATTAGCATGCTGGATGCAAGCACGTGTGTCTGAGTTGCTGCTGCAGCCTTGCATCCATGAGAGCACCATCTCTGATCTGGTTGTTCTTGGCAAAAATCTGACTGGACAGAGGTATCGAGACGAGGTGCTCCAGCCTGTACTGTGCCATTCTTGCTGCAGCACCCTGCCCTGCCGTTGTTTCAGCAGGGCAGTCCTCGCCCACACGCTAACAGAGTAGCACAGGCCTTTCTGGATTAGAAGCATATCATGACACTTCTCCACTGAAAATGATGTCCTTAAGAAATAGGAAAAAAATTCCAGCAAAGACCTGGCACAGTGAGAGATGCATCTGAATCTTCAGTTGAGCCATCTCTGTTCACTGAAGCCTCAGCAGAAATGGTCTCAGTGGAAAGGTGGCTGTCCAGAAGCCATTCTTAAGGAAGAAAACAGGGAGAAAAGGCTGAGGTGTGCCAAATTACACAAGAACTCATCTGAAAATCAGTGATGACAGGTCTTAGGAAGAGATGAATCCAAGTTTGAAATTTTTGTTCAAATTGTTGTCAGTATGTAGAGGGAAGTCAGGAGAGAGGTACAACAGTGAGTGTATACAGCCATCTTAAAGCACAGTGGAGGCTCAGTCATAGTTTGGGGCTGCACTTCAGCCAGTGGTGTTGAGGACCTTGTCAAAATTGATGGAATTATGAATGCAGAAAAGTACTGTCAGAGTTTGATCAGCTTTATTTTTCATTATGACAATGATCACAAACATGTTGCCAGTGCAGTAAAAGCATTCTGGACTTCAGTATCATTGAAGCAGTGTGGGATCATTGTGACAGAGACAGGAACAAAAGGCAGCCAACATCCAAAGAAGAGCTTTGAATGCCCTCCGAGAAGCCTGAAGAACTATTGCTGAAAACTACATCGAGAAATTACAAGAAAGCCGCACAAGAGAGTTCAGGCTGTGTTGAAGAAATCAGGAATAAAAAACGAATATGTGACAATTAAATATTTTGTGATATTTTATGTTTTAATCCCGGCGTCACCTCAAACGCTCTGGCCGGTGTTTACCTAGTGAGTGCAGGCTGTCAGATCACTGTTTATTCCATAAAGCCGGATGTGGTGCGTCCACAACTATTTACTCTGGAGGAGGCTGTAAAACTTTATGAAAGGAGTCTGATACAGGTTGATAGGTTTGTGAAGCTCACTTCTGTGCAGTGGCAGTGATACTGAGGTGGGTTGCTGAGGATTTCCAGAACTTTTCCGTTGGTAACCGCTTCTGTTTTTGCCCCTGTTAACCACTGTTAGCCGACGTTATTGAAACTTACAAGGTGGATCTAATGACTCAGTCACTAAGCAAATAAACTCTCATATGATGTGAGGATGTAATCAGACTGTTTTTTTAGCCAGCTCGTCAGTTGTCTGTAGATGGGAGGGTCACATATCTGATCTGCTGACAATAAGTAATTGCGACAATATCGGGAATCAATAACCTGTTCGTGTCGTCGTGTGTTAGGATGCTGACTTCAGTTCAGGGGATGAAGCTTGAGGGGAAAAGGAAGAAGATGAAGTGGAGATGAGGGAGGAGGGGTGGAGGAGGCAGATGAAGAACAGAAGAAATAATGAGAAAAAGATAGTGAGAAAAATATATTGAGGTAATGTACAATCGTAACTGGTCATATATAGTTTAAAAGAGCTACTCGTGATCTTTAAATTAAAACCTGTCATGGTCCAGGGTCCATTGGACCCTGTGTGTTTTTGGTTTGGTTTTTATTTGTCTGTTCTGGGGGTTTTCTTTTGTTGGGGGGTTTGATTGTTTGATTTTCTAGTTCCTTGTGTTTCCTAGTGTTCAACGTCAGGTCTGCGTCTCTGTTCCCTTTTGTCACTTCCGGTTTTATTTTGACAGTCTCATGTTCCCTGTGCTTTGTGTTTAGTTTTGCTTTTCCTTTGTCATTAGGTTCATTTGGTTCACCTGTCGTCCCCTGTTGTTTTCACTTGCCCTAATCCCCTTGTGTGTATTTAAGCCCTTAGTTTTCCTCTGTTCTTTGTTGCGTCGTCGTCATTGTTTCCCCCAGTGTTTCCCCCTCTGTGTGTTTTAGTTTAGAGTTTTGTTTTCCTTTCTCCCAGGCTTCCAGTTTATTTATGCCCTTGTTGAGATTTCGAGTTTTTGTATTTTGTATTATTTGAGTATCTGAAAATAAAGTACTTTTAGTTAAGTCTGCATCATGTCCTGCATTTGGGTCCACCCCTCCCAGCACACAGACCTCACCGTGACAAAACCAACTTGTAATTGACACTTTATGTCTGTGTAGATTCTCAGTCATCCAGGTCATAGTAGTCTCTGGAGCTTGAAAAAGGGCGACTGGACTTCTTTTTGTTTCTTGAAGACGTTTCACCTCTCATCCGAAAGGCTTCTTCAGTTCTCAACCAAATGGTGGAGAGACCCAGGTATTTAAACCCCTGTGGGCATAGTCCCCTGGAGGTGGTTATGACCCTCTATTGATCATGTGCGTGAACACATGTGCCCAGGTGTGAAGGGGGCGTGGGTCATATTTAATCAGTGGTTTCAGTTGAAACCAATTTAGGACTCCGCTCCATTGTTTCCTGTGGCCTATTGAGGTCACTGGAACAAAGGTGTGAATGGGGGTTGAGACGTCTGGGAAGGGAGCTCAGGACAGCACTGTAAGCGGGGGAAAGTTGGTGACGTAATCCACCTCCTCTGTTCAATGATGGTTGTTCACAGTGGACATAGATGGCTTCTTTCACTCCTCTTTCAAATCATCTGTTTTCCCTGTCCAAAATGTGAACATTGGCATCCTCAAAAGAGTGCCCTCAACCATTTGGTTGAGAACTGAAGAAGCCTTTCGGATGAGAGGTGAAACGTCTTCAAGAAACAAAAGGAAGTCCAGTCGCCTTTTTCAAGCTCCAGAGACAATTGACACTTTAAATCTTTTTTTTTTTTTTTTTTTTTTTAGTATAATTAGGTGTTTATAGTGTTCCCCCATCTTTCAGTATTCTAATAGGGTTTTACTGGGGTATGGAGGGATATACACGTCATGTTATAGTCATTGAGAGAAACCAGTGATTTATAACATAAACTAATCAACTTATCACTAATGTTTACTGACATCATCGGGTAGTCAGATGAGCTGTAGGGTCATTTTACAATAGGTTCTCATACAATCAGACTTCTTTTTGCAACCACAGGAGTCGCTCTTTTGGTGGACATTCGACATATTTCACTTTTCAGACCCAAAAGCCATGTCCATCTTTTATATACAGTCTGTAAAGCTAACTCGTATGCTTGTATGGTCTTTGAGCAAACATCAAAACCTTATTGGCTGTCATATATGAATGACTTCATCTCTTATTTAGCGATGCTGAAATATTTATACTGTGCTACACAAACGCTACACAGTTCAAAACTGGTATTTTTTTTTTTTTTCATCGTGTATCTCCTTCATCACCCATCCCCCATGACAGCTAACACTACCACCTAAACAGACTATATCTGTGCTCTCACATAATGTTCCCTGAGTTATGTGCAAGCTGTCCATTACTGACCGCTATCCATCTGGATTTTGACAGGCAGCTTTCTGGTAAAACAAGAGAGGTCAGGGTTTCTGTGTGGAAGTAGAAATCAGAGCTTGAACAGAGCAGTAGCAGCAGACAGTATCAGGCTTACCTTTGTAATGAAATATGCAATCATATAGATATCATATTGGCTCAAATCCTTAAAAATCACCAAGACCTAATTTTGGCGATGTGGTTCTCTTACTAACATGTTTATTTTTTATTAATTTCTTTTTCTTTGTTTGTTTTGTTTTAAGCGCAGCTGTTTTGTTGCCTGTCGGTTAGCCTGTACTGGGTCTTAAGATGTTCCTTTCCGATTCTTTTATTTTCTTGTGGTGAAAAGAAAGTAGTAAAAAGTAAAAAAAAATATCAAGTCATGCTCTTGACCCCGGTTGGAGGTTCAAATGCTGGGCCACATCGACTTTTTGAATCATCGGAGAGGAAAATTAAAATGGAACATTTTTCTTCACAAAGATGTCTTTTAGGAATATTAGCCAAAATATAAATGACAAATTTCAGCTGAGGGAAAAAAAAGCAAAACAAAAAAAAAACTACTTTCATTCCTGCTGTAAATTTGCCACATGGTTCTCATTTATGTGTGAATCATAGTGAAAGATTAGACAGAAATGTCAAAATGGCTATTACAGCCTGGCGCTTATAGGTTCCCACACATTTCCAATCTGTCTTGGTGTGTGTAATTATCTATCTTACAGTTCCAACAACATGATGTGGGTTGTGAATGTATGTCTGTAATAACAGCTGACGCTGATGAGCTCCCTGCATCTCCTTTTGGGAACTCTAAGGCCAAAGGTCATCAGCTTAAAAACACAAAAGAAACAGCTGCCTGCAAGATAGATTGCTCAAACTGATTAATCGCGTTGTATTGAAACAAGAAAAACACGCTGTCCCATTGGCACAGTATTTAAAAGCTGCAAATATAATGGGTTATTGGAAAAAATGATTATGGCAGGAGCAAATGACCTTTGAAATTGAATAAAATAACAGTACTAATGGGACAAAAACTGGCTGATGAGTCACATTTTGCGTCTCTGGTGGGGCTTTAAAACTGTGCTTTACTAAAAAGAAAAACATGTCCAGGGGAAATATGATTGAATTATTATTATTTTTTTTCTCCCTTTGTTATTAGTCAGAAAGTACTCCGAAGTTATTGCTGCGATTAAATAACCTGTGTGAGATACGTGCACGATTTCTAAGTAGCAGCAAGGGACAAAGTGAGATGAGCAAGAGTTCATGTCACATGTGCCTGTGATTAATAGCTTCATCAACTGAGACAGAGCGAAGAGAGCAGGCCACTGGGTTAGAGAGGAGACAGAGGCCTGCTGGGGGACGAATGGGTGGGACATGAAGAGAGGACAGGTAATTAGAGAGCTGAGGGGAGAGGTGGGAGGTGAGGTGAAGACAAGAAGTGAGTGTTAAAAACAAACAGAAGCAGAGATGCTTCCTCGTCATGCCCCTCCGGATATCGAGGTAGAGCAGGGACACAGGCTGAGCTGATGAATACGTTTTGCAAGGCTCTCGGGGGCTGTCCAATCAGGCGGCGCCAATTGATGAATAGTCATGAGTCACCTTATCAGCATCACCATGGTTACGCAGATGTGACTGTGGACCTGTGAATGTGATGAGGGAATAGAAATGGGCCAAACGCTGCTCCAGTCTCCTTCCCGCGCACATCTTGATCACCAATTAGAGCCCAGCAGGGGAGCTTCCAGGCCATGTGCTTGTATCGAGGACAAGGTAAACAGGCTTTCAGTGAGGTGAACGGACAAAGGGGCATGGTAAAGGTAACGGTTAGAGATTTAATGTGTCAGGAAGAGTGCAAAGAGTGGAGGGGAGGTACATTTCAATTCAGCTTGAATTATTTGATGACTTAAAATCGCATTAATCGCCAGTAAAGCCAGTTGTCATACAGCACATACAGGTGAGGGCTGGCAGGACGAGCAGAGGGGAAGTGGATGACAAGATGTTTAATGAAAAGAGCTGGGAAATTAAATTGAACAGGATCGGAGGAGGAGAAGCGGAAGAGTGACTGAAGGATGAGCACGGCAAGAGACAGCTGCAGGATATGAAATAAAGAAAATGGACAACAACATAATGGAATAAAGGGCTCAGACAGCACGTAATGATTTATTTAATTCTCAGTCCTCTTTCACGGGCATCTTACGAAATGCAGCAATGCTTTGAAGTGCAGGTTTGAGAGATCATCAGTTAACAAAACCTGGGAAAAAAAGCCACTGCTCTGACACTTGTTGGAATCCCACTTATCTACCACAGTAATTCCAGGCAGTATTTTTTTTTTTTAATGTTGAGTGCAAGGATAAATGGTGGTTTATCTCTCCTTTTAATCCACTTTCAACAATTTTTTCCCCTCAAATTAATATTTTATTGCATCATGCACAACAGGGGTCACTGATATACCTGATAGTAGCAGTCTCCTTATCTTTGATTTCTCTGGCCGAGGGCAAACAATGTTAATTGATTTTGAGCCACTGCTTATCTACCTGTTTATTTATTTATGAGCAAGGGGAGCAATCTCCTGCATATTTGAACATGTAATTAGATTAGCAGCTCAATACAAAGGGGGCACACTCAGGCACTCAGGGAAATTATGTCTGTTTTCCCATCAGCCCTGCCAAAACTTGACTTGGGTGAATTTATTTTATTGGTCTGGGGCCTCATTTATAAAACATGCATAGGAAGCATAGTGAAAGTGAACATGTGCACAAAAGCTGAAAATGGCAATTCTAAAAACGTGTGCTTATGCCCACCTGCACATAAATTACACTTCACCTGGAAATGTGCTCGTGTGGACCAGCCTCATGTTCTGCCTTCTCGTGCCCATAATCATCTATAAATGGTCAAGGCAAAGCACCCCGTGAATACTGATGAATTGAAATAAGCCTGCTGATCAGTGGTTCTTCCAATCATGTTGTCCTCCAGTAGTGCCAGTGCGTCCCTCATGCAGTGTTATGAGCAGTATTTCAATTTTCATTTCAAGCTTTTAAATAGCACCAATTGACAACTACAATCATCTTAAGGTCCTACAATATTAGGACTTTAAGATGAGAGAATCTCATCAATGATGCCCTGTGTCTGATCACTCAGCAACAGCGGGGAGGAAAAACTCTCATATAACAGGAAGCGGCCTCCAGCAGAAACAGGTTGAGAGGGGTGAGCCATCTTCTGCAATCAACTGATGGGTTAAGGAAAAAGGGAACAGAGAAAAGAAGATCACAGTGAGACGACAAAGAATAAATAGGATGAGCCGCATCATATTTGGGACTCATAATGATTGTGTCGAGGTTGCCACTGGCTTCAATTTCACTCTGCTGATTTACACAGTCCATACGTGCTTGTGTGGGGGAATGGTGATTGGAGGAGGAACAGCGTGTGTCGCAGCTGTTGCAGAGTTTTCAGTGCACTCTGTTTGCTGCATAGCTGTGTTCACTGCCACAATTTTAAACACAAAAAATAAACTGTAACTAATTAGACTTGTAATACATGCACAACATTAGGAGATTAAAGCTACTGAGACTCTGATCTGCAACTAGTTCATTCTCTTTCTTGTCTTGACTTTTTACAGCCAATCAGATTGAGGTTAAAGCAAAGCTATATTCATGCTCAATATCTGGTAAAGTCAAGCAAAATCTTCCTAAATCCACCGGCCACATCCTGCAACTGCTGTGTGCTTCACAACTGACCACAGGTGTCAGGCAGCATACAGTCTGGCTTGCTCCTCAGCGCTGCAGGGATGGGAAATGTAATAACGAGACAACGCTGATAAAATATTGAGTAGAATTTGATTTGAGATTTGATATATAATATAATATATATAATATAAAATCATTTTATTTTATTCACAAATGCACCATCTGTGTCGCCAGTTTCCTCTGTCTCTGAAATGTTTGTACGCATGAATGGATCCGAGTTCCTGTACGGGTGCGCGCATTCTCCCATCAACTTTGTTTTTGTCAGTGCCAGCATTTGCGTGTAAAATGGCAGTGACTCTTTCAGGTCTTGTTGTTTTTTTGGGTTTTTTTTTTTTTTTTTTAAACATTACATTTGAGGCGTCTGGTCTTTGTGTTATTTCGGCAGGCTTGACATTTATTTAGTCGTCCACAGTGTGTAAAGAAACATTACCACCTGCTCGCCATTCTCATTTCACAGCCTGTTGACTGCATTTAAAGTGTGATTAATCTTGCATAAGATGTTTGGCAGCGTGCTAGCTCCGGATGTGGGTTTGATGCATGAAGGGTGTATAAACTCTGCCAGGGAAGGTCGACACAGTGGATGCATGGAGTGATGAATCTTCCGTCCTGTTAGGTGTCAAAATTTACCAGTATTTAATTCATGGATGACACATGAATCATGTTTGCCTCTAAGAAAACAGTCCTGACATTAATGCTTAATCTTCAGATTAGACTTACTCTAGGGTGCCTGGTTGGCTCAATGGTGGAGCAGGTGACCACATGCATATGCCACGCCACGGGCGGCGCAGGTTCGAGTCCCAGCTTGTCCCCAATTTGCCAGCGCATCCTCCCCTGCATCTTTCCCCCATTTCCTGTCCATCTACACTGATAGAAAAGCTGCTGTGGCCAAAAAAAGAATTACTGTATACGGATGCAAACCCTTCACTTAAACTCTGCTATATTACAGTAGAGTGACCCTGACCCTTTGCACGGATAAGAAAACATGTTTTGAGTTTTAAGTATCTTGAAGCTGTCTGCCAGTTTTATCTAGCTTTGCCTTCTTGACTTTTCTGCAAAGTTTTCTCCTCCCAGCAGGTTTTGGGCACTTCCAGGGTATTTCATCTCATTTTATTATTCTCAGGCCAGAGCATCACAGAGCCATGCTTGAAGGCAAGGAAAACTCTGGTCTTGTCCCTTCCAGACATTTATTCTTCTGCCTTGAGGCTACTGGATAGGGGGCTCTTTGAAACAAACTGATTCATCTCCCTCACCTTCAGTATGACATGTCAGTACAGCAGGCTGCAGCTTCTTTATCACCCGTCTTCTAGTTTTCCCTCAGTAATCTTTTTTTGCGCATCCTGTTTTGTCCACAGTGCTGCTGTGATTGGTAGTAAACAAAAGGATTCACTGCTGTTATGTGTCTGTTTTGCTTTTCCAACTTAGTGATGTCATGCTACAAAGTTGGACTTGCAGATTTGTTAGATTTTTATATAATGCATGCATGCAGTGTCACAGTAAAATATACATGCTTAAGCTGCACAAAAAAATGATACATTAACTGAAATGTAAGACACCGTTACTTGCGATTGAAAAGGGAGAAAAAAATCTTGTGGCTTCATGTATGTCATGAATGTCTAAGAATAGAAAGACAATCTGCATATAACAGCAGCTGCAGATGCCTTGAAGAGGCAAGGAGGTGTTTGATGCTCTACACACACACACACACACACACACACACACACACACACACACACACACACACACACACACACACACACACACACACACACACAGGCATACAATCAATTGTGTATAATAGTAGGAAGGCATACTCTGTATTTCACAAAGAAATGTCAGTCATTTTCTAATGACTGATCAAGTGTCAAGGCCTTCAGAGAATCCCTACAGATAGAAACATTTTCTCTTTTAACAAAATCCTCAATTTCACTGTACAATAAAACACATCTAGTCTTGAATGTACTGGTGCTATAAATCCCCAGAAATCCAAAGATGTCACCTGTTGTCTGCATCCCTATATGTTTGGCTGCTTTTCCTTCATCAGCTTATTATAATATTATTAGTAATATAAATAATAAAGATTTGAAGTAGTGAAACAGTACAGGCCACTATACCCCTTCTTTCATTCTCAGAATATAGGTTGCATGTGATCACTGTGTGCTGTAGAAGATGAACTGAAGTTAATTTTTATTGCCCCCACGGGATGCCGTGTTTTACAGCTATGTTAACCACTAGACCAAGCAGTAAAACCATATCTGGTTGTAAATGTCAGTAATTCTCACCACGGAGCAAAAGATAAATTGGTGTTGTTACAGTGAGCCTTTTATAAAGCAGGCAAACCTGTAACTGAAGCTTTGATATTATAGAGTAACATACTGTAAGCAATGGATATTACAGTATCCTAAATAGATGTGGCTGCAAACAGTATGCATTCTGCATTCAGAGTCAGGCTGTAGATAAAAACCCCTCTGTTTTCTTTCAAATGTTTTGGGAAATTCCTGAAAGCTGACTATGCTGTCAGATTAATGTGAGCTCTAAATTGTTTTTTTCAACCAGGTGATTTACTGCATCTTCAGCAGGTATCTTTCTTCTCCAGCTTCTCTCTCAGCCCCTCGCTCTCTTCCTCCCTTTGTGTTAACTTCTTTCCACTTCTGACACTTCTCTCATTCCCCTCTGGGCTTCACCCAGAATCCATTTAAGATTTATTCTCTGATAAAAACCAATTGCTAAATTCTGAGCACAGAGATGAATGATGCGACTGAAGATGAGGGGTTGCACATACTGAGTATAGTGCAGGCTACCTCGGGCTTGAAATTGTAATGGTGCAGCCCTGTATTACGTTCTCACCCTTGAAGCATCGCACGATCACAGCCATTTTGTTAAGTAGCTTATAGCAAAGCCAGTCTGCTGAGATCACGAAGTGCTAGTGGTCCCACGACCTGATTCATGATCAGACACACATCTTCATATGAATGACCCTCTTTAATCCTTGAATGTCAAATGAAATAGCATATATTAATAAGCTGACATCGAAAACTGAAAAGGTATTGACATCTTTTTTTAAGAGAGAAAGTTAGGGAATTCTGAGAAGTAAGGGAATGTTCCTGAGCTTGTCTTTGGTAATCCTCAGACACTTTCCACAGATGGTGTTTCAGAAAGACAAAGAAAGCAGCATCAGGGTGCAGATACAAAACAAACTGAAAGGGGGAAAAAATAAAAAAGGAAGTGACAAAAATGATGCCTGTTCAGATACCGCTTTCATCAGTTCCCAAAAAAGCCAAGCAACAACCAACTGATTTTTTTTCTTCCATCATAATCTTTCAAAAAGGTCAACCAGAAAAAGGGGGGCTAATGAAAAATTCTGTTTATGCTGTGGCCTAATTGACGTTAATTCATTAATAAATTATGCACAGAAAGGTGAAGAACAGTTTGATCCCCGCTGTTATCGTTAAAAATTGGAACTGTAAATGAAATGTGTAATGTCTGATGTGCAGCAGGACCATTACTAATATGTAACAGTGAAAAAGAGTCCATATTTTCTGGCTTATTCACAGCTCCAGAGGAAAGGACAGGAAGAGGACAGAATTAGCATGAAGGAAATGATATTAAATGAGAGAATGTGGCTATCCTTACATGAATAAATGAGACCTGCATGTGGGCAAAATAACTGAATAGAGCCAAAATTGAGTCACCTGCATACTGAAGAAGATTCACATCAAGAGTCTTCATCAAAGGTTTCAACATCCTGCAGAAACAAAGAAAAAAATATATAGTATATATGTGTATATATACAGTGTATGTGTATATAGGCTGAAGAGATTTCCATTGATAATACATACTGATGCACCATTGTGGTCAAAGAATCCTGCAGGTAGCTCCTCTGTCACACTTTCCCACAGGGCTGTGCAAACACGTGTAAGCTTAGGGCTCAAGCTGGAATATGACCCATTTCGTATTGATTTTTGTACTCCCTCTGCCACCAAAACCAAATTAAGTTAATTAAGCACTTTTCCGAGCAAGACGAAAGGAGCATGTTACTTTGTCTCCAGGCTCAAGTGTCACTTTATGTGGACTGATAAAATGTAAGTCTTTGTAAGACTTTCTCTGAATGTTTTTTTTTTCTTATAGTTGCTGGAAAAAAGCTAATTTGCCAACTGTGTACAAAATAAATTTGTAACCCTTGAACAGTTAACCATGCTGATATAACTACATTTTAGCTTTAGTTCTACTATGTTGATTTGACTTGATAGCAGTTGTCCAAACATCAGAGCTGCTTTAACTCTGCACCTCCAAAGTCCTTGTGGTAAGTAATGTGGCCACCTATTGTCATCTTGGCAATGTTAAAAAAGACCAGCCATTTATCCAAATGAATAGGGAGGGGCTCATAACTGCAATTTTTTTGTGGTAACCAAAACAGATAAAAACAGGCAGAGTCACCTAGATGTATTTTAATGGAGCCACATGGTTGAAACTCTTGAAAACCTCCAATGGTGACAGTTGGCGTATATATACTCATTGACCACTTTCTTAGGTACACCTTTCTAGTACTGGGTTGGACCTTTTTGCCTTCAGAACTGCCTTAATTTCTTGTGGCACAGATTCAACGAGGTGCTGGAAACATTCCTCAGAGATTTTGGTCCATGTTGACATGACAGCATTACACAGTTGCTGCAGATTTGTTGGCTGCATCCATGATGCGACTCTCCCGTTACAACAAATCCCAAAGATGCTCTTTTGGATGGAGATTTGGAGATCTATTGGATGGAGGCCATTTGAGTACAGTGACCTCACTGTCATGTTCAAAGAACCAGTTTGAGATTATTTGACCTTTGTGACATGAAATATTATCCTGAAATAAGCAGCTGACAGGAGGAGCACCTGGATTGATTTTTCCACAGCTGTAGCTAACCTCCTTCAAGGTGTAAAGCAGTGAGTGGTCTTTGAATTACCATTGCAGTCCTATCAGCTCAAAGCTGTCTGGCCATTCTCCTCTGACCTCTGGCAACAATAAGCCATTTTCACCCAGAGAACTGTCGCTCACTGGATATTTTCTCTTTTCTGGACCATTCTCTGTAAACTCTAGAGATGGTTGTTTCAGCAGTTTCTGAAATAGTCAGACCAGCCCGGTCAGTAATTCTGACTTATTTTGACTTTTGGCTGGGACAGTCACCATCTTTGATGATTGATTTAGAATTTGCTGTTCAAAGTGTTTGAATAGCATTGTGTTTGCTAACACCTTTCCAAGAACACAACTGGTACCTAGACTAGCAAAGATGTTGCTTTTTTTCTATTTGTGTCTGTGTCAAAATTACCATGAAGTATTTGTAGTTATTCTGCCACCACTGTTATTATCATAAACTCCATAACAGTAACTAACTAGCAATAACTAATTATTGTTGTATTTAATATCCCCTTCATTTACCTATTACCTTGACCTCTGGCCGCAAAATGGATTAAAAAAAAAAATTGGCACATCTTGGTTGTTTACCAGAAAACTGTTCACTGATTTTCACACTGAAACAGATCTACTTGACCGTCAATGAGTTGGCATATGAAGTGTGCAGAGAGCACAGGAGAGTCACGGCAGGCCAATTAACCTTTCACTGATCCCACTTATCATAAAGAGCCACTTCAGGCATTAGGAGAGACAGCACAAGTGACTGAAAATGAAGTACTGTGTCCATATTCACACACACAGACACACACACGTGTTCTAACCTTCATAGCCTCAGTCACTTTTATCCTACCTCTTACCCATGGCTTTTTAATGAGACTAAAATCAGTGTCATCATTCACATGCGTTCCAGTATTATTTTGATTTTCTTCTCTTCATTTGTTTATAATTTACATGCTCTTTTGTTTCATTTTACTTTTCTCAGATGCCAAAATATATGTCTATAAAAAAAAAACACAACAAAAACAAAACATTACAGGATACAAAATTTAAAAAAACAAAGTAACATTTGTTCACTTTATAGGTCAAGATGGAGGTTAACAGTCTTTTAGATGCTTGTTGTAAATATTACTAATAAACATCAACTCAGCATAAACTGAAAATTCAAAAACAAATACAAATCAAAGGAATTTAAATTCACAGAGCAATAAAATACAGCTGCGGCATATTACATAAAGCACAAGTGCAAATATAACAGCACTGGCCTGTTTTACTGTCAGACAAAGACAAAAGACTGAATGACTATTACATAAATTGCTTAAAGGTCTCTGAGTGTACTGTCGGAGGGATGGTTAATCCTGACTGGACCCCATTGATTCATTAGGGCCATCATCCACCTGCTTTACATTCAGCCTGCTCAAAAGTGAGGGTTAAGCATTCTGGCTCCCCTGTTTCCCTCTGCAAGCCACCGTCTGTGGCAATGAGTCTAATACAGGTAATTATGTGGAATGAAAGCTCAATAGCTTCGTGGATGAAGACTGGCACCTTGATTAATGCAAGTATGGACGGGTGGGAGGGTGAGGCTATACACTGGAGGGTGAGGCAGAACAGTCACGACAGAGGTGGAGAGGGAAGTCGACCACATATACACAAGTCAGCAGCATAAGAAGTTATTCTGTTTGTTTTTTCCATATGTGCGGGTGTGTGTGTTTTATATATATAGTCCACTGAAGTGTCCACTCAATAACTCGAGAATCATGTGGCCTACACTTACCAAATTTCACATATTTTTAAAATTTTTGTATTTCATGTGACATCAAACAGGGTTAATACACGGGGCGCCCGGGTAGCTCAGTGGTGGAGTGGGCAGTGCAGGGAAGTAGGGAAGAGAGAGAAAATGTGGATGATAGGATGGAGTGGCAGGCAAGCTAGGCAGGGCTGAGAGTGAAGGCAAGGGAAGATTGTTAAGTGGCCATTAAGCAGTTGTTTAGGTAATAGCTTTTTATGCGGACTCTAACTTTGGTATTGGCCTTAAGATAATTGCAACATCACATAAACATAAGTATATCTGTTTATGTCCTCTGTCATGTGTTGTTCTGTACCTCAGAAAGCATGAGATCTGGTACATAATTAGATTTCCTCTTCTCTATTGTTGTTCTTAAGTTATTTTATTCTTGTGATTATTGCACTTTATCCCAGATTTCAAGGTGAATTAAATACTTGAACTGAATTCTTGATATCACACTGTGTTATTTTGACCAAAATACACAGTTATGTCATCTCTTTTTTTTATTCACCATCAAGCAAGCTCTCAAATAGATGGCTGGGTACTGGACCGTGCTGACTGAACAGCCTAGCCTGGAGTAGATGGAAATCCGGGGCTGATGTGCTGCTGGGTTCTTTTGATCATCAATCAAAAGAAGTCAAATAGTCTTTTTTTTTTTTTTTTTGCTAAGGAAGGCTCCTTACTGAGTGAAATAGCCTGGATCTAAAGTAGAAGGCATCATTAGAGCTAGTCACAGTCTAAGGGCTAAATAAAGGTGCTGTTAAGCTTCCTTTCCTATCTCTATAACCATAGGGTGCACAGAGGATCCCAAGCATTGATTACACACATAACTGTGTACTGTATATCCAGTTTGACTGCAGCCAAAGAGGGTGAGAGGGACACCAAACCCAAAACACAGAAATATGTTTTGCTGGATATATATATATTTTTTGGATTATCAACCAAAATACATTTTTCCTCTGTTTCCTCTGACCTCACGCAAACAGAGGCCAGAGGAAACACAGGAAAGGTGATAGGTTCAGATCATTTTAAAAACTCAGAGAACAAACACACAACTCTTTTGAACTTGCGCAAGGAGGAGAGATCCGTTCCTTGAACTCAGCTCGCGGCTGAGCGGAAGTTATCTGTCCCGGGGAACTGCTTCCTGCGCAGCGCTTTTATTCGGATTTTCACAATAAGATCACGTGGGTTACATCAAACACAGTTTACAGCATGTAATAAACAACATTCTTGGCTTTTTCCTTACCATATATGGTCGTAAGCATACTGTGACATGTGCGCATGTAACATGGCGTATACGAGACACGTATCCTATATGTGTTCTCTGCAGGCTGAGAGCAGCCTGCAGGTAACTACAACTTCCTTTGTAAAAAATGTCACCACGTGTTTCCATTTCAAACATAAAAACAACAGTATCATATGTACATAAAACAACTTATAGAAAATATACTGTAACAGACTGAGTTATAAGTTCTTGATGTGTTAACGTTATAGTGTTCAGAATTCCTATTTAGTTAAGGCAGAGGCACTCTTACACTGCAGCAATAGGATTAACTGAGTGTCCTTAAATGTGTAATGACTTAGAGGCTGCAAAGCTTGTCAATCATTCTAGTTACCTATAATAGAGAGTCTACAAGAGAACATGCTGGTGATTGGCTGAGTGCATGGGGGGTGGGAGTGTGGGCTGGGGCCCGCGTGCGAGAGAGGGAGAGAGACGGCTGATGAGCATTGCAGTAGTTCCTAGGAACAGTTCTGTTGTTTTGGCGTTGGCTACGGCCTACAGTAGCCTGTGTTTGGTTCCAAATAAACAGCAAGTAAACTGGCACAAGCTTTCGCTGTGGTCTGTTTGAGGGACGCTACAACTGGTGTCAGAAGTAAACGGAAAGCTCGCCTTTGGATTTTTTTTTTCCCTTTTCCCGCCTTTTTCTTACTGTGTGGGCTGCAGAGCTTGGTGGCTAGTAACAACAATGCTTCCAGTAGACTGCTCCAAGATTAAGCGGGAAACTGACACAGATGCACGCAGACATTCCAGCTCAGCTGGGGACTGGATGTTTGCAGAGCACAGAGAGCAGGTGAGGCAAATGACTGCCAATATGGCTAATGAAGCTGGCTTTTCATGCTCTAATCGCTCGGGTGTCCAACGTGCCCCCTGTGGGACAGCTGTTGGGAGTACTGAGAGTGACATGCATGCGCGTGGGAACCCCTTCTGCGCCTCTATGAAGACCCCTAGGTATGATGGCAAGGCCGACTGGGAAGCCTTTCATGCACAGTTTGAATTGTTGGCGCGGGCTGGGAGGTGGTCCACTGAAGAGAAAGCCCTCCAGTTAGCTATGTGCCTTACTGGTGATGCCCTGTCAAGCCTGTTGCTGTTGAGCCCAGAGGATAGGAGTGATTACGAGGATCTGGGCGGGGCTTTGAAGAGGCGGTTTGGTTCGTGCTCCACTCCGAGCTTGCTCTGCTCTGAACTGTGCAGCCGGCGACGGCGGCCAGGAGAGCAAATTCGAGACCTGGCTAATGATATCGAGGGACTGGTTCACCGGACCTATGCCCATATGCCCCCTGCCATTCAGTGCGAACTAGCCCGGGACCACTTCCTCCAAGCTCTGCAGCCGGACCACCTGCGAACCCAGACACTGTTGGCTCATCCCAGGTCTCTCCAAGAGGCCCTGGAACTAGCCATGGAGAGGGAGCTGTTGTGTGCTGGGAGCAATAATTCCCCAACCGAACTGGGAAGACCATCACCTGCGGGAACCACGAGCGGGATGGGGCCAGGCACTGCTAAACCTGCGTGGGCAGAGGAACTGACCCAGCTGGTGAGGGCTGTCACACTACAGAAAGAACAACGGTCGAGGAGGCGGCCTGGGGTCTGCTGGGGATGCGGACAGCCGGGCCACCTGGCCCGAGACTGCCCCCGCACCCCCAGGGACCAGGGAAATGGGGAAGGGTCCGCATAACCGGGACAATGCGGGACCCTGGAGCTGTGTCCCGGTCCTCCGTGCATGGAGGAACAGCTCAGTATGTGGACTACGGGCGACAATCCGCTGGGGCTAGCGATGGGCTGTCAGAGCAGCTTGTTTCATTAGGCCGGACTTGGGTTGGGAACTGCTGGTATGCCCCAGTTGAGGTTGATGGACTATGCTGCTCAGCCCTAGTGGACACAGGGTCTTCAGCGACCCTGGTGAGACCTGATGTTGTCAGAAATGGAACAACTGTCCTTCCTACTACAGTGAAGCTCCAGACAGTAACAGGGGAGCGGGCCCCCATGTTGGGGGAGGCATTGTTAACCCTGGGTGTTGGGAGGAAGTCAGTCCGCTGCTCGGTGTGGGTAGCAAACCTTGAGGACTGTATTCTGGGACTGGACATTCTTGGGGCACTGGACTGTGTTATTGATACCAATAGAGGAACGCTCTCCTTCCCGGACGGACACATTATCCAGATGTCACGGCGGCCACCTCAACCAGACTGCCCAGCAGCCCATACCATTACTGTGCTGACAGCCAAATCATCACCGGACGCGACCCCCAGCCTTGCCTTCCCCAGCGATCCAGCTGCTCCGACTTCACCTGTAGCCGACATTAATCTCTGCTCATTTTTCCCCCCTGCTAAACAACCTGATCAGGAAGTGAGAGTTTCAGTTGTGAGGGAGGTGTGGAGGAAGAACTGTGATGGACTGACTGCCAGTGAACAGGGCGTTCTATGGCAGCTTTTACTGGACTTTAAGGACTGCTTCTCCCTCTCAGAAGGTGATGTGGGCCGAACTGACCTCATTCAACATGACATCAACACTGGAGATGCACAACCCATTCGGATGAGGCCTAGACGCCTCCCCTTGGCTAGACAGGCTGCAGCAGACAAGGCCCTGCAAGAGATGCAACGGGCTGGGCTCATTGAACCATCCACCAGCTCTTGGGCCTCCCCAGTTGTTATGGTTCCGAAGAAGTCTAAGGATGATTGGCGGTTCTGCATAGATTTCCGACCACTGAATAAAGTGACTAAAAAAGACCCATATCCCCTTCCACGTATTGATGAAACCCTGGACACGGTGGCAGGATCTTCATGGTTCTCATCCTTGGACCTGCGCAGTGGATATTGGCAGGTACCCCTTGCCCTTGAGGCCAAACCAAAGACTGCGTTCATCACCAGTGGGGGCTTATGGCAGTTTAAAGTCCTTCCTTTTGGCCTCTGCAATGCCCCTGCCACATTTGAGAGACTCATGGACAAGGTGCTTGCTGGTATCCCACGCAGAGAGTGTGTGGTGTACCTTGACGACATTCTTGTCCACAGTACCTCCTTCCATGGTGCCCTGGGGGCCCTTAGGCAGGTTTTGGAGAGGGTAGCAGCAGCAGGGTTAAAACTCCACCCACAGAAATGCTGCTTCGTGCGTCGTGAAGTCACGTTCCTGGGCCACAAACTGGGAGCCGGGGGGGTTGGCACCATGGACGATAAGATCCAAGCTGTGAGGGACTGGCCCACCCCCAGATCCGTGCAGGACTTAAAGAGCTTCCTGGGCTTGGCATCCTACTATAGAAGGTTTGTGAGGGGCTTCTCCTGCATAGCCGCACCACTGTTCCGCCTGCTCCAAAAAGGTGTGGCTTTCCAGTGGACAGCGGAATGCCAGGCAGCTTTCACCTCACTGCAGAAAGCTCTGGTTGAGGCCCCGGTGCTTTCTCCCCCTGACCCCACACTGCCTTTTGTCCTCGATACTGATGCCAGCAGTGTTGGATTAGGTGCTGTGCTGGCCCAGGTGACACCAGATGGAGAGAGAGTGGTTGCCTACCACAGCAGGATTTTCAGTAAGGCTGAACGCCGCTACTGCGTCACCAGGAGGGAGTTGCTTGCAGTGGTCTGCGCCATACGGCACTTTAAGTACTACCTCGGGGGCCTCAATTTCACCATCAGGACCGACCATGCTGCCTTGCAGTGGCTTATGTCTTTTAAAGAGCCAGAAGGACAGCTAGCACGCTGGATCGAGGAACTGCAGGCTTATGATTTCGAGGTGGTACACAGACCTGGGGGCCGCCACAGAAATGCAGATGCACTATCCCGCAGACCCTGTGACCCAGATGGATGCCACTACTGTGAGAGAAAGGAGGTTCAGGAGAGGGACCAATCGCAGCCTGACGTAAGGTGTGCAGTGGCAGGTTTGGGGGAACAGTCTTACAGTTGGGGGCTGGTTGCTGTGGATGCAGAAGAGTGGAAGCGCCAACAGGAGGAGGATGCTGACATCAGCCCGGTACTCCAGTGGGTTGAGGAGCAGAAAAAACCCCAGTGGGAGAAGATTGCCATGTTATCACGGGCCACAAAAGGACTCTGGTCCATGTTTGACGCTTTACGGCGGAACGATGGGATGCTGCAAAGGGGCTGGATAGAGCCGGCCACAGGAGAAACGAGGTGGCAATTGGTAGTGCCACGAACACTGCGGGGGACAGTGCTTCAGGCGATGCATGGGGCCCCAGGGTCTGGCCACTTTGGGGTCACCAAGACGCTTCGCCGCCTCCAGCAGGGTTTCTATTGGGGCCAGCATAGGCGTGATGTGGAGGACTACTGCCGCCGCTGCGACAGCTGTACAGCACGAAAAGGCCCAGTGGCCAGGTCTCATGCCCAACTCCAGCAGTTTCCGGCGGGATACCCCATGGAGAGGGTGGGAATTGATGTCCTGGGTCCTTTTCCCCGTACAGAGAGCGGAAACCGCTATGTCCTCACAGCCATGGACTACTTCACAAAGTGGCCAGAGGCATACAGCCTGCCTGACCAGGAAGCTGAGACCATTGTGGATGCACTGGTGGAGGGGATGTTTAGCAGGTTCGGGGCACCAGAAGCAATCCACACGGACCAGGGCAGGAACTTTGAGTCCCGTGTGTTTGCGGCCATGTGTGAGAAATTGGGCTCTCATAAGACCCGTACAACACCCCTCCATCCACAGAGTGATGGACTCGTTGAAAGATTTAACCGCACACTGGCTGAGCAGCTAGCGATAGTAACGGCTAAACACCAGCGTGACTGGGATGCTCACATTCCCCTGGTCCTCATGGCTTATCGCTCAGCAGCCCAAGACTCCACTTCTTGTTCCCCTGCCCTACTGATGTTGGGCAGGGAGATTCGGACTCCTGCAGATATGATGATGGGCAGACCCCCTGACACTGCTGGGGTCCCACCAGGACCCGAGTATGCAAGGAAGCTTCAGGATCGCATGGAGTCTGCACATGACTTTGCAAGGGGGAAACTGTTGAGTGCAGGGGCAAGGCAAAAGAGGAACTATGACATACACGCCAGGGGCCGACATTTCAATGTTAGAGAATTGGTCTGGGTGTATAGTCCCCAGAGGAAGAAGGGTAGGTGCCCCAAACTGGACAGTGATTGGATTGGGCCCTGTAAGATTCTGGAGCGCTTAGGGGAGGTGGTGTACAGGGTCCAATTACCCCCAAGGGGACGGAAGGTTGCCCTACACCGTGACAGACTGGCTCCCTATCAGGGCACAGCTACTTTCCTGGGGCAACTTAGTGGATCACAGGCAGACCCGGAGTCTACAGGTCCTCCCACCAACAATGTGGCCTCGCCTGATTCCCCTGTTTCAAACCCACATTCCGTGAGCCCTGTGTCTCCTGGGCCAGTGGCCCCCTCTGATGCAGCCCTGTTGCCTCGTTGCCTGGGCCCTTCTCCATCCCTGCCTGCTCCTTCCTCTGGATGCTCTCGCCCTAGGAGACTTCACAGGCTGCCTGGTCATCTGAGAGACTTTATCTGCCCCTCGTGGGCGAGGGACTTTGAGGGGCCGGGGTAGTGTAACAGACTGAGTTATAAGTTCTTGATGTGTTAACGTTATAGTGTTCAGAATTCCTATTTAGTTAAGGCAGAGGCACTCTTACACTGCAGCAATAGGATTAACTGAGTGTCCTTAAATGTGTAATGACTTAGAGGCTGCAAAGCTTGTCAATCATTCTAGTTACCTATAATAGAGAGTCTACAAGAGAACATGCTGGTGATTGGCTGAGTGCATGGGGGGTGGGAGTGTGGGCTGGGGCCTGCGTGCGAGAGAGGGAGAGAGACGGCTGATGAGCATTGCAGTAGTTCCTAGGAACAGTTCTGTTGTTTTGGCGTTGGCTACGGCCTACAGTAGCCTGTGTTTGGTTCCAAATAAACAGCAAGTAAACTGGCACAAGCTTTCGCTGTGGTCTGTTTGAGGGACGCTACAATACAAACAGAAGATATGATAATTTATAATAAACAGAATGGAATTTATACCATAACTCCAACAAAAGGAAAGAACACCAGAAATACATGGTGTGAATAAGGAGCATCATAGCTAAATTATTTTAAGCAGGGCTAATTTATTGAGTTGACATCTCAGGTCTTAGACCCCATGGGTACTATAAAAAGCTCCTGGTCTGTTGGACGAGTTAATTGTTTGATTAGCAGCAAATCTGCTTGGGAATTTACCCAATTAAAGTATAAAATGAGCTAATGAGCATTATTATTAGTTAATTTGGTGGCTATTGAAAAAAACAAACAAACACTAAAACACAATTTATGTGTAAATTAATTTTAGGAGTACTGGTTGCACCAGCAAAAGCATACATTTGCATTTTCTTCCCCCAAATGTAACTCTGTTTCTCCTTCGTCCACTTACAGTTGAACTCAAACATGATCTTTTGGCACACATGGGGCATTTAACTGCATTACCAGCAACTGCGATTCTGTGTTGTACATGTGTAGAGAAATGAGAAGTCCTGGGTGCATTCACTGAAAAGGCCTATAATGTAGGGAGTAATCACCTGTAAAAGAGTAATGGTTGACCCTTACTTTAACAGGAAACCCTTGTTATCCCATGCAGAACAAAAACTCCTCATGGTTGCTGAAAGATTAATGGCACAGAATCAGCCTCGATTTATCATGCTACCTCGCAAGCCCACACTATGTGTGTGTATGTGTGCGCTTGGGCATTCAAATGTGTCCTGAATCAGAGAGTGTCCTGGAGGCACTCAATACGCAAATAACTGATCACCTCTTTTGCTGTCCATGAGGAGAGTGCACCTAAAAAGCCATGTAAAATTCAAACGTCTTCTGTCTTCTGTCAGAAGCTTGGATGTGCTTTGTGTTCAATGAGGGGGAAAAAAGAAAAAGCTTATTCTGCTAAAATCCAATATACCCAGCTGTCCATTTTCTTAGCTGCTGGTTCAACTAAAGTTGCAGGGTCAGGAGGGAGCTCCATAAACCAGAAGCTTCTTGGCATGCGGTGATAGTGATTAATAGCGATATTAATATTCGAAATGGTCATTTGCATGTTGCAATTGATCAGTCTTTCTCAAAGCTGGATAACTGCCAATTAGTTTTCTTGAAAAGATGGGCTGTAATGCAGGGAACGTTGCCCTTGAAGCGGTTCTGTTTTAAAAACAGAGGCTCTGCTGCTGCCATCCCTTTTCTGATAACCTCTTAAAGGTACATTGACCACCTGATGTGTTTCTTCCAGGTTAGCTTGCTGTTGTAAATGACTTTCTGTCCCCTCTCACTCGTTTCAGCACAGACACACACAGTCTTTCAGATGGCTCTTGCCCTCCTGCTGAAGTTCTTATCAGTTCTTTTTTTTTTTTCCTGTCTGATCACTTGTGCTGTCATTTTCACTTTAAAATTCCCCTATTTCTTAAGTGAGTGACTTTCTCCTTCTTTTTTCTTTCTAAGTTATGTTACGTTAAGTTATGTTAGGCAGGGCAGCACAGTGGTTAGTACTCTTGCCTCATAGGAAGAAGGTATTAGGTTCAAATCCACCATCTGGCTGGGGTTTGCATGTTCCCCCTGTGTCTATGTGAGTTCTCTCTGCTATAGATATAAATTTGAGCAACAAAGAGAGTTCTTCCTGTGATGGACTGGTTAACAGATACAGATACATGTATGATGGTCTAAATAGTCACAGGTTTACAGATCCATGAGAGACGTTTAACAGATAATCATATAATGCTAAATAAAAACACAGACAACACCTTCAAGGACTCAGCATATATGTGTGTGTTTGACTGACAAATGTAAATTCAACATTATGTCTCTGTCTTTTGCTATCAAGTCTTCATGACTGGGTCCCTAAAAGAGACATGCACTGTGCCTTGAAGTAAGCTGAAAGATGTAAAAGGTGACCTGAGCAATGCTTTTGACATAGACCTAGGAAACGTTTTCACTCTTGTCACAATTGGAAAAGCACGAATGGAATCCCCATGAATGAGAAAAGCATACACAAAGGCAGAACCTCCCTTAAGTGAAATGCAGCCACCATTAATACACCTGCATTTCCCTATTATTATGGAACTGCTGTTTGCACAGGTACACTACCCTGCAATAAGAATGCTTGCTTTAGATTTTTTTGATTACTTTGAAGCTCAGCTATTGAGCAATTTATCCATATGGAAAATCCAAGAAGGAGTCCAGAAATAAATTCTCCCTATTTACAGCTGCACTGTGTCATTTTCTCTTGTAGGCAATAAGACACATTCGCTTGGTGGCTCTACTGGGTATATCTTCTTTTCTTTTCTTTTCTTTTCTTTTCTTTTCTTTTCTTTTCTTTTCTTTTCTTTTCTTTTCTTTTCTTTTCTTTTCTTTTCTTTTCTTTTCTTTTCTTTTCTTTTCCCCTCAGCCAGACTGCTTGAGGTGCAGCTTTAAAAGGTTTAACCTGCGTCTCAAAGAGGTTTCTTCCTGTTAAAGAGGATAACTTTATGAAAATTTTAGAGGATATAGTTTGTTGATTATTGCATTATATTACCCTATCTTTATCAGGGATTAGGATTTATTGCAGGACAGTTGTATTAGACTGCTTCAGGTTTACCTAAGTATACCTAATAAACTCTGATTTTTATTCTTTTTTACATGGAGTTAAGGATGCTCTAGCTCTCCAGAAAAGCCAGATTTAACCAGTCAAGTGAAAACTTGTGCCAGTGGTGCTGGATGAAAGGTCTGGTGGCTAAAATGATAAAAAATAAGTATGACATACTGAAGGCTGAGAAAGCAAGATGTCTTTTAATGGACTTTTCTTAACAGGAGTAATCTTCGGCTTTCAGCAGAAGGTAAAATTGTGCTAAGAGAGACAACAGGAACCTAAAACAGACAGTACATTGGTTGTTATGCCCTTTGATGGACTAACAAAACACTGCACACCTAAAGTAAAAAAAAAAAAAAATGGATTCTGTATTTTCCCAAACCACCTGACAGCTATTTTACACCCAGCTTACTACTATGAGTTCAGTCTCTCTAATGTCTGTCCTTTATTTCTGATTTTGCTTTTTATGTTACATACTAGTTAGGATAATATCTGTTATCCGTGAAGCTTTTTCACAGCATTTTCAATTCTCCTGCTTTTCTTTCATCCCCCTCCAGGTGTCCGATGACTCGTCCGACTCCCCAGAGCCGGGGCCAATCACCTGCATGGAGCCCTTTATGGTGAGGAGGCTTTCTTGCAGGACGGTCCAGTTGCCCCCTTTAGCCTTTAGACAGGCAGAGCAGTACTACTGTGATCGTAAGCCGGAGCCAGACACAATCACAGTCCCACCACGGCCCACAACACTGCCACTGCGTGCACCGCCACTCATCGCTATAACCACCGCTGATACCAGCAGGTAGGATGATGTGGGTGTATGGCTTTTCCTTTAGTCCTCCAAGTACCCTTTGCTATGCATACAATTTAAAATAAGTGTGTTCAAATATTTGGTAGTGGTTGTGCTCTCATTATTAAATACTTATTGTATATAGTTTACATGAACCGTTCAGAGATTCAAAACATCAGTACATGCAAGCTTTGCCCACTGAGAGACATTACCGGTGTCAGAACAAGTATTGTTGCTGTAAAGACAAGCAGCAGTCTACATGTCCAGGTAGGTGAAGAAATACCAGCATTTCACAGATGACTATACTGATGAACTTAAGCTTTGTGTATATGCAAGTCTGAGGATGTCTTTACTTTTCTGGAGTTGCACGTTTGCATTGAGCTGACTCTACCCAGACCAGGGAGACATACCACTTCATTCTTCAGAGACAAAGCAAACTCTCTGGTTTGCTTTTTTTTTTTTTTTTTTTTTTTTAGAGAAGGATTTAGAGAAGAATAAAACTACACAAAGACCAAAGACGACTTTCCTCACCCAACCTCAACCCAGTTAAACTTTTATGGGGACTCTCGAAGGCTGAGAAAACCAAGAGGAAAATCTCTGGAATATTGTTAAATCGTGGTTGGTGAACACAGGCAATCAGTTTTTGCACCAGTACTGTGTCCATGCCAGATTGAGCGTATGCTGTCATTACAGCAAAGAAGGAGCCAGACATTTTGAAAATCAAGTGCATTTTGCACAGAGATTCAACTTTTTACTGAACTTGTTAAGCTGATATTATTTGGAAAATGGTGCTGTATTAAATCTTAGAATCAAATCAAAGCCAAGGAGTTAGTCTTTCTTTGTGAAACAGTACCCATATGTTCTAAGTAAAGAACCCAGAGTACAAACACTAACTAAAAATAGCTGCTGGTAGAGACATTTATGCATCAATCAAGGTTGTTTTTGAACAGTCAGCTCTCATTTTGTAGCTGTCTGTGTAGACTGAACATAGCAATATAGGCAGCTTTCAGTTCAGTCATATTATATAGCCTCACTAGATAATATGATAACATAAAAACTGAAAATATGAATAGAGTTGATAGTGTTAATTGTAATAGATTACCTGTTCCTCGCAGCTTTCAAGTGTCTTCAAATCAAGTTTCATAGTGGTGCAAAATTAATCACAACAAAAAGAATCCTAAAGGGTAAGAAATCAAATATTGCATGATTTGGCAGCAGTGCAAAGTGTGCTTGTTGTATAGTGGATAAATAACATGCAAACCATTGGCATTTATATGGCTACACGCTGTTAAAAATGTGACTCATCAGATGCCGAGGTCTAATCGAGTTCTGTTTGTCATCACCGACGCTCACTAATCTTAAAAGAGAGAATGTGGTTTATCATGTGAAACATGCTAAACAAGTTAAGCAAGGACAAAAACTAACAATTGCACTGTGGATTTGATGAATCTATTGTGCAGCGCGCTGTTTCCTTTTTACGTGGCATTTATTTTTATCCTCTTTTCTTTAACATATTGTACAGTCTGTAGAGTAGCGTCACAGCCTCTCTGTGATTGGAAAACAAGATTGCACCACAACTAAGAAAAGAATCACAGCCTCTCTGGAGAATGTTGGAGAATGAGTGCCTTAGATGAAATGAGGTTTGGCACAGACAAACACCAAGCCTCCAACCAGCTTTCTCTGAGGGGAGAGAGGAACAATGTACCAAACAGCATTCTGTATCAGAGCCAGTGGTCTAGCGGGGAAGTCGTAATTTAACTGGGAGAAGGAAATATATTCAGTTTGAAGTATGGTATATAATTTCAGTGACCAAACCTATCTGTCAGTGGAAAATCCCCATTGTCCTGGGTTAGTATCATACTTGGAAACATGACAGAATCTACTCGTCAACCCAAGGGGAAAGTGGTACTTCTCTGAGTCGTCTTTGATCATGATGGCACGCTTCAAAAAGCTCGGTATTTCACGCACACATTGTACCTGCATAACGTTCTTCAGTGGCTCATTGTGTGCCAGATGTGAAAGCAAATGGATCGGCCTGCTCTTATTTTCCCCTTCGTGTCCCTGGTTTGTCCTTCTCCCTTTCTGTCTTTGCCAAGTTTGTTTCAAACTGTGAATATCCAATAGAGAAATGAGCAGTTCTAATTAATAAAGCCTAAGATTGAAGAATTTGCTGTAAACACACTTTAAGCAAGAAGAAGAGAGTGTTGCTGACTTGCAGACTTCTTTTGTAAGGAAGGGGGAGAAGCTGGTAACAATTACTTGTGTCTAAATTACATTTTCAGGCCAACAGAGGAATTTTAATGGCAACTCTGATTCGCAGTTGTGCTGAAATGCTTTCTTTATCTTCAAAATTGCTGTTACACATCAATAACATCTTCATTGTAGGGACTACAGTATATTTTTGTCTTTGTTTCTGGCAGTGATGTCTGCAGCTTGATGTGTCACACATTGTCAGCTGCACTGTATAAGCAGCAGAAACTGCTACCCATATTACAGAAACATAGTCAATACTGAATAATTTATTATGGCACAGTGATAATGCCAAAAAGTGTCAGATATTAGATACAGAGGCAGCATGTCCTCCCCAAATCATTGTCATCAAACTTTTATTTGAACTTCACAAAAGGGCAGACGATTCCCAGGCGTGCACCGCTGACCACTCTTTGAAAAGCGTGTTACATTTGCGAGACAGGGATTTGATATTTTTAAAAATGGTTTGAGTGATGATTTTAAGATGACAAAGTCAGGAGGGGCCTGTCATCATTTTCTCTACTTCAAGTAGCTGTATTGACTTTTCAGTGCTGTCCCAGGGGCCTTTTCTTAAGGAGAACTTCTCATCTTACTCTAAATTCATCTACCAGCATAGTCAAAAATACCTGATGTTAAATCCCAGTATTTTATTGGGTAATAAATTATATGCTTGGCAACATTTTGACTATGTGACATATTATTTTTATGATTAATTGTCACTCAGTATTGCCTCACTCTCTCTCGCCTTCAAAACAAAAATGTAAATATCAGTCATAATTCATAATTTTAAACCCAATTCCCGCAAATTTGACTGCTTTCATAACCGAACATAGTGCAATCAATTAAAGAAGGAAAAATGAAGTGTAGGAGGAAATGGATGCTGGGAACAGTCTTAACAAAGGTCATACTGTATGTCTTAAATGTGTTTCAGGCTTGATTAATTTATAATTCAGCGCAGCAATGTGGAAGAAATATACAGTGGGGAAGCATTAAAGATGAAAGGCGTGCCACATTAAATGCTCCAACTGCAGTGTTTTAGAAAAATTTAGTGACATTAACTTTGTATGCAGCTAAATGAGACTGTCTTCGGTATTAATGAAATGGTCAAAAAGTCGTGCACATCTTTCCATTAGACGTTCTCACGAAATTCATATGAAATAATGATTTCCATTGAATAGCATCATTAGTATTGTCTTTGCTTCTCCTCCAAGACTAGCAAAAACCCAGTATTTACCCACTGTATAACAGGTTCTGCTTTCTAAAAAGAGTAGAGTTTTTGACAAAATTGACATCCCCCCAATGCCTTACAATACATAAACATGCACTGAATGTATTGGCGAATGCTAGTCCTAAGAGAACCTGATTTGCTGATATTATAAATAATGTAACAGTGGTAAATAGTGGATGAAAGCTTGCTCAGTTTAAATAACAGCCTTTCCAGAACTAAAAAAATGAAACTGCCACAGAAGTGCCAAAAGCAGTTCCTTGAACTGGGCTACTTGAGGAAGGCTCTGAAAATGAATCATAGACCCATTGACCTTTATGTTATCTTCATCACAACTACACAGGGTGATTTTTTTTTTTTTTTTTAAAAGCTCAGTTAACATGAGTGACTATGGCTCACAAGGTACAGTGGGTTGTCTGCTAGGTATCCTTGGGCAAATACTTAATTTCCCCTGATGCATTCATCTGAATGTGAGTGTGTACATGAATGTTAGACAAGGTGCTTAGACACAGAATAAAGTGCTGTATGAATGTGTGTGTGACCTAGTGAATGAGGCCTGTGCACCCAATTAGAGAGGAAAAGTGCTATATAAATACATACTGGTCCATTTATTAGGGGTATTGCCACTTTGGCTGTCAGGTGGATGCTGCTGCAGGAGGATGTAGACCATAACTGTTGAACGGTCACCACTACTGATTCCAGTGGCTGGAACCTGAGCTCTTGACCAAGGAGTAAAGACAATGATGCTGAATGAGTTTAAATACCTCTGGTCAAATGTCCAATGCAACAGACGGTCCATAAGACAGATGAAGATGTTAGTGCAGTCAGGGTGGAGAGGGATGATTTGTGACAGAAGGATAGCAGCAAGAATGAAAGGAAAGGTTTATAAGATGGCAGTGAGAGCTGAATATGCTAAGTCACTGGGAGTGACCGGAATGGACATGGTTAGAAATGAGTATATCTGAGAGAGAGCTCAGGTTGAGCAGTTTGGAGACAAAGTTAGAGAAGCAAGGTTGAGATGGTTTGGACATGTGCAGAGGAGGGATCGTGAACATATTGGACAAAAAATGTTGAATATCGAGCTGCCAGGGAGGAGGAAAAGAGGAAGAACACAAAGGAGGTTTGTGGATGTTGTGATGGAGGACATGCAGAGGGTTGGTGTGACAGAGGAGGATGCTAGGGATAGGGTGAGATGGAGACAGATGATCCACTGTGGTGGCCCCTAAAGGGAGCAGCTGAAAGAAGAAGAAACTGGAGCTCTCAGCCCTCCCTGGTTGTCATGTTGGTGCCTATTGGAGCATTTTAATGCAATTATCTGACAAATAATATGGCTTGATGTGTGGTTGATTGTATTAACAGCCTGTCCAAGAGCACCACAGTTGTAGTGAGATTTTTATTTGGCTGCTACTTAGTCTCAATTATCAGACATCTGTGTGTAATTTTGCATTAGCTGTGCCCATGTTTTTTTTATACAGTCTACATTAAATACACAGGACTGTACATAGATAGTTTTCACAGATAAGCCCAAGACATTACCAACATATCAACAAATGAGCTCAAACACCAACTAACAGATATCAGCGATCTTATTAATATCAGAAAAACAAAACAAATTAACTGACAACAGGTGACGAAAGCTGCGCTAAGAACAATAACAGCACTGGATATTAACTCAATACTGGATCAAATCAGCTATCACTGTATTGATTTTTCCAAACACTAAAATGCCATCCCTGGAGTGTTATGCTAGAGATCAACTGGAAATAAACAGTTCTTTGTTTCTATTTTTTTAAAGACACACACACACACACACACACACACACACACACACACACACACACACACACACACACACACACACACACACACACACACACACACACACACACACACACACAGAGCTTATAGATACAGGCTAGAGATTGCACTTTTTCTCCCTTGATAACAATTCAATAACACTTCTGTTTTTTTCTTCATTAAAAGTCTGTACAGCTCACTGTGAGGAACTGATTGAGTTCATTCTCCTGCGTGCAAGGGAGCATGAGCCCCCAAAAAACATTTATATGCAAAAGGTATTTTTTTAGGCTTGCACCAATTATAATTATTATAGGAACCTTGGAAAATTGTGCTGTGATTAAAAAAAAAAACTACTTAATGTAAATCAACAAAGCGTGTCTGATAACATCCTCTGTTTAATAAGATCAGTATTGGAGCAATCAGGTGTAATCACTAATTACCGATTGCCCTATACTTATCTCGTTGCCATTTATCCATAAGAGTCTAATTCAACACAAGTAGAAAAGAAGCCTACATTGGGGGGAAATTGGTGCAACATAAATAAACTAAGGATTCTATATATTAAAATACACTGCTCAAAAAATGAAGGGAACACTTGATCATCACAGTGTAACACAAAGTCAGTTAAACTTCAGTGTCCATTTGGGAAGCATAAACCATTGTGGATACATTTCACCTGCATTGGTGCAAATGAAAGTGACACTGGAGAGTAGAGGCAACAAGACAACCCCCTCAAAAGTTAATGGTTTTGCTGGTGGTGGACACAGACCATTACTCTTTCCTTATATGTCTTGATTGATTTTTCTCCACTTTTGCTTTTTGTTGTGTTCTTGTAACTACCGGTAATATGAGATGGAACCTGCAGCCCATTCAGGTTGCACAGGTAGTCCAACTCCTCCAGGATGGTAAACCCATGCATGCTGTCACAAGATGATTTCCTGTGTCTCCCAGTACAGTCTCAAGGGTATGGAGGAGATACCAGGAGATGGGCCATTATGCAAGGAGAGCTGGACAGGGACCTAGACTGAGGAGAAACAGGAGGCGCTACCAGAGCCCTACAAAATGACCTCAAGGAGGCTACTCATGCATGTTTTTGACCAAACTGTCAGAAACAGAACCAAGAGCATGGCGTGAGGGCCTGTACTCACAGTCCAGCTCACGGCACTAGCATTCGTCCAAGAACACCAGAAATGACAGGTCTGCCACCGGTGCCCGTTCAAGTGTAATTTTTTTTTTTGAGCAGTGTATATAGAAACATATATATGCAGAGAGTGGAGACATTGTATCCTGTGCCAGAAATGGTGCAGGGTGGTTATGAGGTGGATGGCTAGAGGGGGACATTGTTTCAACATCTAATTGTGGTCCAGTCAGACCCTGTTTTACAAACCAGTAAAAAAGAAATTAATCATAGTACTGCTAAGTACATTTCAGTGCAACCTGTTGCCATGCAACATTCACTTCATAGATTAATATTAATGGAAGTCTTTTTTTTTTTAAATACAAAAACAGTTTATGCCAAATGTGTATTTTTACATGTAAATTAAATTCAGGTCACATAGTGTGTTGCATGGGAAACTTGTTTGTACAGGTCACTGGTCTGTCACAGTGCATAACAATTACTCATCTGCTTTTTTAGCTTTAAAAATATAAGAAATCTTTGTGTGTCTGGCTCATCCCACGTTCTAGAATATTTTTTGTTTGTTTTGGTATTACTGTAAAAGAATAATATACAAAAAAAAAGCTCCACCTCACTAAAAAAAAAAAAAAAAATCGAGGGACAAAGTCCATCAAACAGTCATAAAGAATGTCAAGCAGACAGCCAGTTATTGTCACCAGTGTTTCAAGAATGAGATCTAGAATGGAAATTGATTCAACTTTACAGTCATTCAACATTAAAATGTTTTGCTGGGACATTTATTTATTTTACATTTATTGTACAGTATTTTCATTATGTTGAAGAAATTCGTGTTGCTATGTGCAGTCCAGAGCTAATGGGTTAAAAAAAAACAGTATTATCAGCATAAGAGTGTTACATATATCGCCTCTTTTCACAATTAAAATAACCCCTTCTCATAACTTCTTTAAAGTCTTTTAAATATATAGATATTTTTTTATAATAGAGCATACAGAAGATTACACATGGCTGTACTGGCTACTGACAGATTTATATGCCAACAGATGTCTGCTGTTCACAAAGTTAGTGTGAAACATTTTATGAGGGTTGGCTAATATTTAAAAAATAGTGAGTATAGTATTTGTTTAAGGTGATCCCAAATGCATGTTGGGATACTCTTATACCTATGACCTTGTTTAGAAACAAAGCAATGGAAAGTAAATGAAATGACTATAGCTTAAGGTTTAAGTTTCAGGTCAAGACGGTGCAGTATTCAGTTCTGCTGTGTGTGTGTTGTTGGAAGGCGTTTGCTTGACTTTAGTAGGTAAACTTGGACCCATACAAAGCAAACACATGAGCTTCTTGTGCATGCATACATGGCACAAATGTGCTGCTATTCTTTCCTCTGTCCTGCCACCAATACTCTTACTTGCCACTTCAGTCTTCTTTCACCTTGTTTCTGAGATTACATTTCTGCGCTTAAGACGGGAGAGATTACACTCTCCACACTGTTATTTTCTTGAGTAATGGGCTCGAGCTGCAAGGGAGGTATGAGGAGAGGAAGGAAATAGAGCACTCTTCCTTGATAGTCCCCCTTTCCCTGAAAATGAAGACAAACAGAAGAGAGTCGGAGGGATTTAACAAGGTGGCTGGATGTTTGCACTCTCTGTACCCTGTGGACATCACAGGAAAGGTTTAATTAATTACTGTGAAGGTGAACCTGCAGTGTGTTTAATGTCTGCTACTACAAAAATGCTTCTCATTTTCTCAGTTCTATCCAGTGTATATCCATGAAAACAGATTTTTTTTGTGGGTGTGTAAAACCTAAATCTCATTTGGACTATTGGGTCATAAAACTGGTTCAGTGGTATTATATGATATAGAGGCTCTGCCCACTCCCACCTCCTGATTTTTTTTTTTTTTTTTTTTCCTCACTCATGGAGGTTTTTAGGGGAGGTACTTTGGGTGGGTCCCTCATGTTTAATGTATTATACTGTTCCCTATATCCCATCGACGCTTTTTTTCTGCAGGGGACATGAAGACGGGAGAACAGTGTTGTCACGTCTGGTTGGTTTTACGCATACTCTGCGCCAAGTTACCTTGAGCTGCATGGTTTTACAGAAGTTTGCATAATGTGGATAGACCATCCGTTCGTTTGGACCATCCTGAGCTGAACATCTCGCACTACCGCAGCAATACAGGCACCTTGCAGAAATGGGCGTGTGCGGAGGAAATAGAGAGCACTTGGAAACCAGACTGCCCTGAGAGTTCCTTCTCGTGGCTTTGCTCAGGGATACTTTCCCCAAACTGCAGTTTAAAGGTCTACCTCGTGATGCGTAAATGGATTCATTTGTATCTCAGTGGTTCAATGTGTTTGTGCATGGTGTCAGCGATAAAGTTGATGGGGTTAAGCGCATTACGCGGGCTAAAAAGCAAAAACTGGACGTGAAGCACTCGGAGTAACAAAAAAAAGTTCTCTAATTACTTGTATAGTTTATTTCATTAAAAACACCTGAACTCGCAGTGTTAGTCAGCCTCTCCTGAGTCTTTCCTGAGTCATTCATTTTAAATGCTCCCAAAGTGTAGATTTAGTTTTTAAAAACAAATTTTATAACCAGCGTGGGGAGGAGGATGGATACTGCCTGTGGGAAAGTGGGGACGGCGCCTTTGGTCGCCGGCGGCGGAACCGGCGTGAGTGCAAAGGCGCCCAAACATCTGTGGAGGCAGCAGAATCAGGCAGCGCTCTCTCCGCTACACCACGCGCTGGTAGTGCGCAAGAACGACCGTGTGAGACAAAGAGGCTTTTCGGACACCGAGAGATACCTCAACCCGAGGAACATGGACCGGACTTACGCAGTGGACACGGGGCACCGACCCGGGCTGAAGAAATCAAGGATGTCGTGGCCGTCGTCCTTTCAAGGTCTTCGACGGTAAGGACAAAAAGGAAACTGCTTTTCCTCCGCTTTTTTTCCCCTTTTAATTCCCCTCGATGAAGATGGGCGTTGTGTGGCTGACTGAGCGAAGAAGTCTTATTTAGTCCCAACTTTCAGCGGGTTACAGTACATCTTTCTGCTTAGACTGTGCTCGACCTCTGTTTTGCATCACTTTTTGTAACATATGGGGCAAAACATTTGCTCTGGTGTAATGATAAAGAAGATTATGGATAAACTATATGCTATATGCAGTCCAGAGCTAAAGGGTTAAAAAAGAAAGAAATTGACACGGTATTATCGGCATAAGAGCGTTGCGTATAATCCCTCTTTTCATAATTAAAAAACCACCCCATCCCGTAACTTGTATCTTTTTAATATAAATATATGTATATATTTAGTAACAGCACGCAGAAGATTACAGATGGCTGTTTCATTTGGGTCAGAAAGATGTGTCATACGGAAGAGGAGAAAAACAAGAATAATGAGGCAAAGTGAAAGAGAGTTTTCTTGAGTTATCACAAGAGATTGTATGTATTAATAACCATTAGGTAGGCTATATTTGGCACATTTGTCACTGTGTACAATGACAAGAGTCTAGTGGGAAAAAGAGGTTGGCTTTGACCAAAGGAAGGTCACAGAAAATATTCATATGTGCTGTATCCTGAATATATAACACACACGCAGCCTTCTTATTCTTTAAAGGTAGTGTTTAGTGGTCTTGAGGGACAGGCTCCATTTAGTTTTAGTATCTCTAGGAAACCCAGTGTTCGTGTTTGCAATTGGCACTACACTCTGCTCTCTGTAAGCAAAGAAAATATAGTAGGAGGGCTTTGCTATATGGCCATCACATCCTCTGAAATGACTCACTGCGTGTGACAATATGGATAATCACAAAGCACGTGCTCTGACAATTGCTGCCATATCCAAAGCAGCTACTGTAACAATGACAGCAGTAATGTTTACAATAATAGTAGTTTTAGTGAATCTCGTGCGTGCACAGACAGACACAAAAGCACCTCCACACTCAGACAGCCTGGGTGTGTGAGGGAAATGTTTCTGCTCTAATTACTCACATGTTCTGGGAAAGAGGGAGGGGGGAAAAAAAGAGCAAATGAAATGAAATCTGAGAAGGTCACCTCAGCTCTCAGGCTTAAGTGACTGCTGAGGATGTAAGTTTCTGTCAAATGGCTTGCTGTTTCCCTTCTTCTTTTTTTTTTCTTTCTTCTCCTTTCTTTTATAAATGTTGGTTTAGATATGAGTGATACTCGCCTGCAGGACCAGTCACCAGTCAGCTGTAGAAAGCACACTGGGCTTGTCTGGCCGGCAGAATGGTTCCTGTCACAGTGGCAGGACAGTCACAAAGAGGAGAGAGAAGGAAGGGGGGAGTGGTGAGAGGTGGTGTGTGTCCACGCGTGTGTGTGTGTGTGTGTGTGTGTGTGTGTTGGGGGGGAGGACTAAAACAACCATTTAATGCTACATTGCAAATACAGTAATTTCAATTGTAAAAGAGAGTGCACACACACATTTGAAGATTGTTCCTGCACTTTATAAATTTGCTTCAGGAGAAAAATTAAAATTGGATTAACCAAAATAAATTGAATTTCACATGGGAAGCTAATTACGCAAGAGGCACATTGCACTCCAGCACATATGCAGGAACACTAACAGAAAACTAAATCAATGTTGGCCCTTGAACACCACAGTTCATCACAGTTGGACTGTTACTTGCAGTTGGTCAATAGGCTCGTGTAATTGGTTGTTGATTTTTATGCGCACTTATTGGGTTGCATGTTTTAGGCATTTCTGATTTCAGTATCTTCAGGAACTGCCACCAACAGGGACCTTCGTCCAGTGAGGATGTCATTAGATGAACACAAGGTATAAAGAATAGAATTCAAGATATATACTTGTACTTTAACACCATGTCCACAATAAATGTTGGGTTTACTGTGGGATACACAGTATATGACAAAACAATTAGAAGAGCAGCCTTTATGTGCCACGGCACAAACAAATCTAATGCAACCATGGCAATGAACGTGAGATCATGTTGCTTTGCAGACGGGGACCAGGTCTACAACCACTCATAGTCAGTTGTCACCTTCAAAGCAACTTTGGTGCATCAAGATGGCAATAAAATGTCAATTACACAGATTGCATGAGGTGAAGTCAGCAATTTCATGTAATATGTTTGTGATAATATGGTGATTAACTGTGATAAACTGGCAAAAATTGCAAATTTGTTGCCGATTGTTGTAAATCTGTTGCCGTCTGCATATACAGAAATTCACATCAAACAGAAATTCGCATTAACTACTTACATTCAAGGTCCAGCCAGAAGCTCAGGTTTGAAACAGAAATTCAGAATTTACTCCCAAAATAGTGATATCATTGCTGCAGGATGGCAATTTAAATGCAAAATGACAGATGCTTGGCAACCTCGCTTTTGTGTAGGAATAACTAGAATATAACCAGTTGGCAACAAGTTGAGTCCCCTATTTTAAATGCTGCAGGCATGGGCAACAAGATGGTGTGGTGGTTAGCACTGTCGCCACATGGCGACAAGGTCTGCATGGGTTTACTGACAGTCCAAAGATGTGGTCATAGAAACTGAGTAGTTGTGTCTCTGTGTTAGCCCTGCGACACACTGGTGACCTGTCCGGGGTGTACCTTGGTTCTCACCCTATAATAGCTGGCCTTGAGTTGGTTAAGTGGAAGAAGATGGATGCTCAGACTGACACAGATTGACTGCAATGTGTTGGCAATCTGTCTGTGATTATAAATTAGATGGCAGTTATTTGCAAACCTGACTTGAGTAATTGCAATCAGTTCAAGTTGGACTGTGATTATTTGGAGGCAGTCGCCTTGCGATCTGTGAACCTGAACAAAGTGGTCACCTTCAAGTTGAGGGTGTTGCAGGGTAGTTGCAGCAACTAACTGGTCGCCCAGTTAGTTGCTGCAACTACTTATGGTCAGTTGCCAACAACAACAAAAAAAAATTCCATACAACCTAGTCTCAAGGCAGTTGCTGTCCTAATTGTACTCTACTGTGACTGAGCCATAGGTTTTACTTTAAGTGAAACCTGACAGCATCCATCCATCCATCCATTTGCTTCCGCTTATCCTGTTCAGGGTCGCGGGGGGGCTGGAGCCTATCCCAGCTGTCATAGGGCGAGAGGCAGGGTACACCCTGAACAGGTCGCCAGCCTGTCACAGGGCACCTGACAGCACATTAGCACAAAAATACAAACATGTAAAATCTATATTCCAGTGTTTGATTAAAACAACATCACTTGGCATTTAGCTTTTGGATTTTGTCATTCAAACAGCAGTGCGTTTGCCCTCCTGGCATTTACTCAGATTTCCCTGAGAGCCTTTTAGAGCCGTTGTGAACATAAAACTAAGCTATGGCTGCTTGACAAGAAACACAGCTAATTGGTCCTGCAGACTTAAAAGCGTTTTAGCTTTCAGATATGCTTCAGCCTACATAGTGTGTGATGGATGTATTATTTACATACAGTATAAGCTGTCTATTTGATTGACTGTTTTAATTAACAAGTTACCAAAAGCTCACATAGATTCACATGAAAACTCAGCAATTGAGTTGTTGCTGCAAGTCAGTTAAACAAGACATGTTTCCTGATTGTAACAGACAGATATAAACAACTTCTGCGGCAGTGCCCCAGTAGAAAACTAATAAGAAGTGCCAGCTACTTGCTCAACACGTACAGTTGATGTCAATCTTATGTAGAGAAAGAGACAGCAGATCTTTCAGTGAGAGGACTGTTGATGTGGCTGTGTGTGCCTGAGTAGCTGGTCTGATGCGAGGTCAATCAGCCCCAAGGTAAAAGACATCACCCAAATGTGTCACAATCTAGGCTGGGCCTGGATGCTGCTCAGGGCTTCTGTGAGACCTCAGCTAAAATCTGGAACATCCTTTGATGAGGAGATGGCATCTCTCCCATTTCTATCCTGCTGCTTGCCTGTCCCTGCCATGGGGACGCTATTGGGGGGGTGGGGGTGTCAGTGAAAAGGAGGATAATACTGTCTTCCCTCTGTCCAATCACACAATTTAAGATTTGACGATTCAGTGGGTGGACAACCAGATGTCAAAACAAAAAAACAAAACAAAACAGAAACATCTGAAGAAGGAAGGGCGAAAGGATGGGAATCACTTCATTTGGATATTTAGTTCCTTCATCACTGGCAGATTGGAAACTCTGCCCTCTCCATTGTTCCTACTGTGAATGCCATTACCACAGTGAGATTTTTAGCCAGTATGACGTATAACCCCCCTGGCTATGTCATTAGGTCCCATGGGTGTTAGTGAGCAAAGACGGAACTGCTTTTCTGTATGTGGCTATATATAACCCTGGTCACAGCCATAATCACAGTCATACAGTATTGTATTCAGTCACCCCTCATTTAAAAAAAAAAAAAAGAAAATGGGAATAGGTGCAATGATTTATTGAAACATATCCAAACTTATATGGTAATACTGTATATAAGGCAAAAACTGAGTTTGTGCAATTCTAGTGAAAGTCAGTATTTGGTATGACCACCTTTTATTATTGAGCTCTCATGGGCAGCTTTCTTGTAATTTCTTTAAATAGTATTCAGGAATAGTTCTCCAGGCTTCTCGAAGGACATTCAAAGCTCTTCTTTGGATGTTGGCTGCCTTTTGTTTAAGTCTCTGGAAAGATGATCCCACACTTCTTGAATAATGTTGACATCCGTTCTCTGGGGAGGCCAGCCCATGACTGATAGTCTTCCATTGTGTGTTTTTCTATCCATCTATGCTTTTACTGCATTGGCAGTGTGTTTGGGATCATTGTCATGCTGAAAAATGAAGCTGTTGCCAATCAGGTGCTCTATAGATGGATCAAAATCAGACTGTACTTTTCTGCATTCCTAATTTAATCAGTTTTGACAAGATCCCCAACACCACTGACTCATATGCAGCCCTAAAACATGTCAGACCCTCCACTGTGTTTTACAGATGGCTGTAGACACTCACAATATAAACTAAACAGTTCAAATTTGGATTCATCACTCCATAAGACCTGTTCCCACTGATGTACAGTTCAGTTTTTCTTCCTTAAGAATGGCTTCTTGACAGCCACCCTTCCACTGAGACCATCTCTGATGAGGCTTCAGTGAACACTAGATGGATCAACTGAAGGGCCAGATGCATTTCTCAGGTCCTGTGTCAGGTCTTTGCTTGAGTTGGGTACCTTTTTATGCTTAAATGATTTATAGATTGGTGTTAAATGATCAACAAACAAACAAAAAAAAAACATTCTCCTGAAAATGGTCACATATAAGGACTTGATTGAAATCGAGTGAAGGGACATATTTTTCACTTTATTGCTCAAGACCACTTTAAAAATGACAAAGTCTTGCTTTTTGAAAGCAAAATATAAATAAATAAATGAGGGGTGACTCAAGACTTTTACACAGAACTGTGTAGGACATGGTGCTGTGCTGTCACAGTACACTTATTCTCTAAGGTCTTTGTCATCCAGGAATGTGGAAGATGTCTAAAACGTGTTAATAAACACAGTGTGGACTGGGTAGTAAACTTTCCATTAGCAGAGATCAGCATCAGACACCATGTAGCTTGGGTAATTAAATGGGTCATGAGTGAAATGTACTCTGTAAGATTTTTCTGGTGTGTTTCATGTCACAGAATGAAAGGCAGGCAGAGCTGATAATTACACAAACGCTAAGCCCTTCTCTGTGACTTACCGACCTACTCATTTGTACTGAAATGGAAGGTGTATTGAGTTTGCCCTTTGGATTAGCTTTGTGACTTACCAAAGCTTTGAAGGCTGCGGATGTGCATTAGGCTCTTATATAATACAATATCTCAGACAGCAATTTGCATGCATATAGAGTGGATTTCCTAACATACAGACTAGTCACACAACATATGCATGCTTAGTGAAAGGAATGTACTGAATCCATTTCTAAATGCATACAAATAATGGATGTAGGATTTGTTGTAAGGTTGCCACAATACTAGAATTTCAAACTTGATACCGATACCTAGGAAAATGCTCATTACATGATACCATTTTCGATACCATGGAGGGAAAATGACAAAATTAAGAGGCATCAGATTAGAACAATACTGGTCTGTTCAAATGTATTCAGCTATCCTGTGCGTCTGGTGACTTGGTGCCGTATTTTTCTTACTGATCAAATATTTGTTAAGATTGACTGTTACCACTTCTGCTCGTAGACTTTTCTGAACTTCAGTCAAGAACGTTAAGAGAACCATAACTCTTTTTAGACACACATAATTATATAATACTGTTAAATTAACATCAAATTTATGAAAACTGTTTAACACTTCAGTTTTGCTGAAACAGGAGTTCTGTTGACCTTGTGAAATCACTCAAAGACTGGGGTGTCAGCCTTTAAGATTCTTCATCCCGTTTGTTGTGCTGCTGTTCATGTGTTCCGCTGCTAGTGAGGGGAGGGGGCTGTGTGCTTGTCTGCAGTTGTGCTTTGTGAAGTTGTGTGTCAGCTTGATGAGCCAAAGAAGGTACTGTTGGTATCAGTCCTGTTGCAAACGAGTCTCTGAATTAATTGGTAGTTTTTAGAATAGATTAGAATCCAAGTAATTTTTTTTTTTTTTTGACAACAAGAGAACAACAACAGATTTTTGGTATTGGGTCTGGTGGTTGTGCTTTATTTTTGATGCATGACATCTGATGAGAGGTGCTACCACTTCTGGTAGATTCATCGTTTCAGTTTTGATTCAGTGGAAGTAAAATTATCTGTATTTTGTGGAGTTTTTCAAATCACAGTCTCAAGCAAAAGGAGACTTATTTTATGTCAAAATTCTCTGAACTGTCTTTCATCAGTATAGCCTAAGTTGGTTCATTTTGATCTCAGTATCTTGTAGCTGTTACTGACTAAAATTTGGAGATTTTTTTTTTTTTTTGGTAGAAATTGCAAATAATAGCCTAGGGCTTATCGATGTGTTAGAGAACTGTAAAAGAAAGCACAGTCTGTAAAGTAGGCATGTTTTCTCTTTGGATGTTTTTTTTTTCTTACCTAACCCAATCTAGTGTCTATTGCATTTTTGTTTCTGGGTTTTAAAATGATATGCATATTTTTGTTTTAATCAGGCTTAAATATTAATGGAAATGGTGCATCGAGGCCAGCATGCTGTATTTTGACACTTTACTTTATTGCAGGCTTGAACACAGTTGTGTTTTTTTTTTTTTTTTTTTTGGACAAATGACAGTTTAGCCACTTCAGATTTTCTTTTTTTTTTTTTTTTTTTTTTGTGACAAAACAAATCTGTTTCATTTTGTGCCAGCAATTTTGATGTCACAATAAGTGGTTGCAGGAATTGCTTTCTGTGTTTTGAGGTTAAGACCAGCATTTCTAAATAAAACATAATCCATTTATATCTAATCAAGCCTGCAGTTTTGAAGGAAAAGTGAAATTGCACAGTGAGTGTTTATTTTCCTTTACCAAAGCAAATGATTAAAAATTAGCAGGAACAACTGGGAAAATTAATGTTTAAGGCACACATCCATTATGGTAATAAACTACTGATAGACACATCCTGCTTAAGGCAAAAATTATTCTAGTGTCAAAACTAGAAAATGTTCAGACCCTTGTGTGTGGCTTCATGAAGACATTATTACTTCATAAAGCTAAGGAGATTTGCTGAAATGGTGAACATCAAACACAGACAGAGCTGCAACAGTGTATGTGAAGTGGAGGAGACTAGTCATCTAATTTTTACCAGCAGGAACGGGCTTTTGTTATTCACAGCCCTCCCTTGGCTCACTTACCTTCGCTGGTCATCTGCTTGGCTAATAAAATGCTTGAAAACCATTTTTGAAGGACAGCCTTGTAAAGGGTTACAAGCCAAAGCCACTCCAGACTGCTGGCTTGATGCTGGGTGATTCCCTGAGCTCTTGGCTGGCTGTGCTGTGCTGATCATGTTACACATAACAGGGTAATAAAGAGTGTTGCTGGGCTAGCAACTGCTCCAGTCTAGGGTATGCTGATGGCTTTTAGACAGACTGTGCAGAATTTTCAGTTATTCATTTTTTCTGTCAGGATATAGTTGAGAAAAGCTGAAAATGCATTTTCATCAAACACTATTTCAAGTTGTGGTGATCGGATTCTCTGTGGTGGTAGCGTGGTGCTTGTTATGACTGAGTTTGATAGCAGCCTTGTTCAGACTTCTACTGTACATTGCGTCCTTTCGGTGGCATCTTGTTGAAGTAGACAACACTGGTGGCAAAAAAAAAAAAAAATCAATTTTATTTTTTATTTCTTTATGCTGAAAATGTAAATGTGATCTCACATAATGCATTTGTGAAGCTGAGTTTAGACTCACCACTGCTGCCCCCTGCACTGGCATACGGGTCACTTTTGGTGTTGCGGTTGGTTGTGAACCTCTGTTTTGCATGTGGTAGCTCACATGGCTCATATGCAAAACTGACAGGTTGGAGGCACAGATCTGTAAACAGGTCTGTCTCTGGGGGGGGCATCTGTGTCATCTTTAGGGATTTGCTTGTACTCGCACTGCACTGCTACATTAGCGCTCATCAAATTTCCGCACAGTGAAGGACAATATATAAATTTTGGAAACTTTAACAGCAATTTTGAAACCAATAATGAGCATACGGATTTCCAGATGGCACAAAACTCATGGAGGGAAATCGTTTTGCAGAAAACTCTGGAACAAACCACAACTGTGATTTAACGATGTACACCGACACCTGTCATTAGAAGATGACTCCAGGAAGTGAGATGTGCCTGAAGTTCAAGTGAAAGGGATACAGGACTATGTTGATGTCAAAGTTTGCATGTGCAATGACCAGTGCATCAAGCTTGCTGCCAGCTTTAAGTTGCGACGGATAGTGACATGTTAGTTACCATCTGCTTGAGGAAATGGATTTTAACTAAGCAATCTGGCAGGGGCACACCTGGCATGGGCACGCTCACAAATGCTGCTGCTTTATGGACATTGCATCATGATGATGTACAGTTACTCTCCTGTTTTCATCTTCATCTTTCCTCTTTTTGTGTCTCTCTTGCTCCACACATGCTGTGTATATGTATATATTGATTTCCCCTTCTTCTTTCAGCATCTTTTTCCTGACTGATTTGCCTCTGAGCACCACATGTCTCCTGTCGCATCTGTCAACTTTCATCTGAACGCCATGTGTAAACTAACTTGCAATTGTCATGAAATATGAAAGTCACCCTGCAGTGGCTCTTCACCATCTTAACAGCCAACTTCCACTAGCTCTACTTTAATCTTAACAAGGGCTAGACAAATCAGCCACATTTTCTTTTTAATAACTTGGGCACTTCTACATTTGCATTATGGGAACCACTGTGGGTCGATTCTCCAATAAGACGTCTTCCATTTTTCTTTTGAACCAAATTGGTTTCATCATCAAAAAGCAATTCGAGGTATTTTTATATATTTTATTTGATACTCTGAGTGGGAGGCAGGAAATGAGAGGCAAAATAGAACGGGAGAAGTACGGAATAACTTGTATAAATGTAACTGACTGGCCTTGAACTGTTTTTTTTTTTTTTCCCAATTTATTTTTATTGTTTGGTTTTACAGGGACAGTGCGCAATTAAAAGTAGTTGCACCAGAGACCAGAGTTAGCTTGCTGCTAATTTACATCTTGGTCAGGTAGGGGGAAAATGGCCGCAGAATAACTACAATACATAAACAGCACAGTAAATAAAAATCTGTCAGTGTATGTTCATGAATCAAATCCATATGATAAATACAAAAGATGCATGGCAAACAGAGGTGATAATACTAATTTTAGATAGTGATTGAGGCTTGTTTTAAACATAGAAGGCTTGTCTAATGTTTGTTCCACATCTGCGCTTTAATGTGAACTGAGAAAACCGATTGAGTTTGGATTTTATTAAAACTGCGGCATCCACTCGCCTCTGGTATGTTTTCTAGTCTTACTACTGTTTCATGTCATTATCATGAATGATCATCAGGCATGCATCAGTGTAAATTAAGACATTATTATATGGTTCTGGATTTTGCCCTAAGCCCTGAGCCGCATCATCATCTCGGTGTTGGACCATAAATAACAGGAAGAAATTCATTGGCCACTTAGACTCCATTAGGCACACCTTGCTAGGGTTGGCTTCCTTTTGCCTTCAGAGCTGCTTTAATTCTTTGCAGCATAGATTAAACAAGGTGCTGGAAACATTCCTCAGATACTTTGGTCCATGTTGACATGATAGAATCAGAGTTGCTGCAGATTTGTTGGCTGCACTTACATGATGTGAATCTCCCATTCCACCACATCTCAAAGGTGCACTATAGGATTAAGATCTGGTGACTGTGGAGGCCATTTGAGTACAGCAAACTCGTCATGTTCAAGAAACCAGTTTGAGATAATTTGAGCTTTGTGACATGATGCATTATCCTGCTGGAAGCAGCCATAAGCTGATGGGTTCACTGTGGTCATAAAACAATGGACATGGTCAGCTTAGACTGCGGTGTTTAAATAAAGCTTGATCGTGTCTACATTCTAAATGCATTGAGTTGATGCCATGTCATTGGTTGATTAGATATTGTGTTAATAACAGTTGAACAGGTGTACCTAACAGAGCATCCAGTGAGTGTATATTGCACTGTTTCTGCTATATGATAATATGGCATTATTTTCTGACATGTCACCCATAAAAGTCAGTTCACAACTACTCGCACAGGTCACTGATGTTTGCAGGCTGTATGTATGCCCCCCATTGACCGCTATATAGGCAAGCTCCTATATTTTCCCAGACATGTAGAACATGTAATGAGCTGAACGTGACAAACTCGTGCTATTGATTAGATGTTGAGTAGTTAAAATTAGATTGACATCTTGCATTTATAGATTTTAACACAAGCATCTCATTAAGATCAGAGCCACAGGATAGAGAAAGGGGTGCCTGCATCCCTATAATCCAGCACATAAGCCATACACAGTACAGCTTATGTGGTAGTCATAAAGTAAATGAATTAAATTTGTAACTGGGGGAACAAATGTTTGAAGCTGAATGTGGTGATGCAGCATCAACAGCCAACTGACTGCCAAGGCTGGCTAACAGTTGTGCTGCAGGTTTTATGGTGGTGATTCTGACAGCCCTGAAGAAACAGAAGGTCATCTGCTATTTGCATTTTTGTTTCCTTGAGACAGAGGGTAAAAAAAAAAAAACAGAAAAAAGAAGCAGCCCATTTGAGTAGCATGCATAATTCATGGTTCATCAGTAGTGGCAGTGATAGTGGTAGTCTTCTGGGAAAGGAATGCAACCACTGGTTTGAAAACCATAAATAAATAAATAAGTTTAAAATAGCTTTTTTTTTTTCACTTTGTAAGTGAAATGCTGTGCTGTGTAATCTAGCTAGATTATCGCATGTTCTAGCAAATCTGAGGAACAGAGCATAAAGAACATAATGCTGACAGTGGATGGTGCTTCATTAAGTTTCTGTGGCCACTTGAATATATATTGTAATTCAGTACGACTGTGACATACTGTCTGTGATTGATACTGGCTTTTAGCCTGTAACGTGTTTCTACTTAAAACTGTAAAGGTTTTTTGTACAGTTTAAGATGTGGCTCATGAATTGGATTTGAATTCATGCCACTTGGAGGATTTGACTGGTTAATGAATGGCCCGGGACAACATCCTTATTAACGGGAGATGGATTTCATAGAAGTCTGTGGGGAAGGATGGAAATGCTGGCCTTGACCACTCCTATTACAGAGCCATTAGTGGATCTCTTCACATTTTGTACAATCTCTGCACTTACATCATCAGAGACAAAATGTGACCCACTAGGATTATTCAGGTTTGCTGTGTGTGTGTGTGTGTGTGTGTGTGTGTGTGTGTGTGTGCCTTTACGAGTTAGCTGAAAATATCTTTACAAAATCTGTCTTTGCAGATTTAAAATAAAAGGACACCATTGTTGTAACTGAGTTGTAAACCTTAACTGTTAATGAGGTATAATGTTACTAAATGCACTGGATAGTGGCTGCAAAAAAGTGATTTTTGATCTTTAAAGTCTTCAGTGCAGGCATAAAATACCATTTAATAAATCCCCATTTTTGACATTAAAAACGGCTAAGGACGTTCTGCTGGAAAACCTTCTGGGAACTCCCCGAATCACTGCACACCCCCCACCACCACCCCATGAAAAAAATCTGTTTGAATACCCTGAGGTTGGTTGACATGGCGTGTGAGCACCCCAGTTCCCAGTCCAGGCAAGCATCCGTCAGATACGCTGGAATAATCCTGATCCATCCATTTGTAACCTCCTTGACATCAGTCTCGTCCATGCTTTTTGAAGTCTAACTCCAAAGATAGGTATTTTGTCATATCAAAACATGTCAGTGTCACTCCCGCAGAAGGTGGCTAAAAACCACAAAAGGGCTTTAGCTTTCACCTTTCACGGACTTGACACTTGACAGCATGCGTCAGCCGCTGTTACAGATGTGCCAAAAACTAGGCCCCATCTGTCAAACTTGAGAGGATGTTAGTATTAAGAATATCAATGAAAAATTTTTGAAAACTAGCGTAGCCTGCAATTCACATGACACATAATATTGACATTGAAGTCCAATTGTGCATTAAATATCATATGAAATTGATCTGTCCTATTTAAGGCGAATTATAATCTTGCTTGTATTTTTCCTGAATGCATTCACAGAAGGTCACCTTGCCCATTTGGGAAATAGTCACCATGGCTACATTAGTTAGAGGGGTGCGCTGATTTCATTAGAGATGAGATCTCATGAGGATGCTTGGAGGACAGTGAGCACAGTGCTAGAAAGAGGAGTATGGGTAAATTATCTGTTGGAGAGCAGGCGAAGATGGGGAAGTTTTTGTCCAAAGCAGCAAAGATTTTGTGGCTCTGATCTACTCAACCTATGGTGTGTGTGTGTGTGTGTGTGTGTGTGTGTTTTTTTTTTTTAACTTTAAGACTTGGAAAGGCAGCAGTCTTTAGGGTTTAGCATTTCTGGGTCTGGTCTGCAACTAAATTATTATTTTTTTTCCTATGCACCCATACCCTCTGCCAACAGAGTTTTAATTAAGTTTCTCAGGTTATCATTTTCTCCAACAGCAGGAACACAGGAACATGAGTCAGAGCTGTTCAAGCCAAAAATGAAATCTAAAAAGGTACCCTGCAGAGACATAAAACACTGATAAAGCTGTGGAGCGATGTTTTTACCAGCGAATCCCCACTTTGTTTTTACTGTGTAAGTGCTCAAGGGCAGACGCACATGCACATTTGTGAGCTTGCAAAACACTCTGGCCTTGCGTTTCATGTTATTCCACTTTGCAGCATTGGTGCCTGCGATGTACAAAGAAGCATTAGTGAAAGCAAGGAATCTTAAAATTGAAGTTTCTTCTTTAATGAAGAAGATGAAATCTGGGTCTTGAAACACAAGATTGGTCCTGGGAATAAAAAAAGAAAAATAAAATTCTTAATGTGGTTGTGGTTTTTTGTAATGAAGATTTTTTTTCCTGGTATGAAGGGAAGACTTGAAAAACAAAACACATTAATCTGTGTCTCCTGCGCTTAACTCCATTTGTCACACACACAGAAGCAAAACAGAGCAGGGGAGAAGAGAAAAACTGCTGAGCTGAAACCAAACAATTTTAGCCTTTAATGTAACAACATTATTAAACTGCTAGTAATTTGTTGCTGTTGATAGATGGACTTCATTACAGATCACCAGTTCTGATTGCACTGTTTCCCAAGGTTTGTTGTATAAGGGTTTCCTGAATCTGTGTTTTTAAGTTTGATTGGTATGGCGCTGTTCCAAGGCAAAAATTTATTTTTCAACGGCAACAGCTACTTTTTTGATCAAGATACAGAGGGAAAGGAAGGAAGAAAATCCCTAAAGGTCTGGGAGAAAAATAAAGTGCATGATCTCAGAATTATTTCCTTGGTTAAGAAAAACAAATCCACAACATCTAGTCCAAGTCAAGAGCACTCTCGAGTAGGTAGATGTGTCATTGTCCAAGTCTACAATAAGAGACCTTCATGAATAGTGTTACAAAGTGCAAACCACTGGTTACACTCAAGAACATGAATGCTAGATTGAACTTTGTGAGAAAACAGATAAAATCAAGATTAACTTGTAACAGAATGATCGGAAGAAAAAAGAATGTAGGAGGAACATACATCATCTATCAGATGTGATTAGAGGTAGTGTTATGGGCATGTATGGGCAGGATGATTTCTGAAGTGTATAGGGCTATGCTCTCTGCTCAGATACTGCTAACTGGACTGCGCATCACAGTGCAAATGGATAATGACCCAAAGCATATAGCAAAAGCAACCCAAGAGTTTCTCAATGCAGAGAAATGGGGTATTCTTCAGTGGCCAAGTCAGTCAATTGATGTCAAACCAGCAGAGCATGCTTTTCAGTTAGTGAAGACAAAACTGAATGCAGAGAAGACTCTCAAACAAGCAGCATCTCCAGGGAGCAAACGCAGCATTTCATGATGTCCAGGGGTTCTAGACTTGAGGCAATTACAGAAACTGTGTAATTGTCCAAATACTTTTAGCCTTGTATATTTAAAAACTTATAGACTTGGCTAACTTAAAAACCTGATGTCTTGAGGATCAGTTTGCCACACAGTGGTTTTCATGCAAGGATGGAAACACCGATCAGCTGAGGGAGGGAATACTGGACAAATAACAAATAGACTCCCTGTTATTTCTGCCATACTTCTTTGTTCTGCCATGTATGGATGTGATAAGGACTGGTTAGGGAAGTAGTCAGTCACAGCAGTTTTTTTTTTTTCTTTTTTCAAAATGCAGCAGCATTAAAATAGTGATGTGTCTGCAGGGCATCTCAGGGAACTGGATGACTATGGCCTGCTTCCTTCCTTTCCCTCTGGAATTCCCTACATGCCTGTATGCATCTTTGTCATTTAGCACAAGATGACTCAAGGATTAACTGTAATGTGTCAGATATATTTCAGGGGCTGCAGGGTTTTGGAAATATATATATATAAAAAAGGAAAGCTAGAAATGCTTAATTTATCTGGACAGTTTGAGACAAAACAATTTTCTTCACTGTTCATTTGACTAAATATGATGCCTAAATGAATTTGAATATACATTTTTTTAGTTTTGTGACCAACAATATTCATAAATTTATATGTACAGGTATTAGGCACCAATACGCTCACTTATAACCATAATGTGGTGTGTAGTAGTGTATTTATTTTGCTGAGATGCATTTACTCTTTTTCATCTTATTTTGCAGTCTTCAGGAAGTTTCTGGGCTGCAGTTTTTCGTCACAGGCCAAAACCCTAGCGTAGGGAATGGGGGTTTTATAAAACATTAACAACCAGAATTCATCACTCCTGGTCTCTTGTTCACACACAGGATAAAGTGTGTGTTTCAGCTGCATTCACACAAATTCTGGCATGCAGCAGTTTCCCGCAAGGTTGTGTGAATGTGCAAGTTTGTTTATTCGCACTTCAGAATGTAACTGCTGAAAAACAATTGGAAGACGTTCACGCTAATGAAGCTCACTCATCATTCACTCTTCAGCTAATTCACCATTGTGAGCCTTCTAAATGGTGCATTTCTAGTCTTGCCAACCACTCAGTATGCTTTGGACTCCAGACCAAATTCACCATAGTTTGGAACATATCCCAGCTGATGGTAGGCGAAAGCTGCAGTACACCTTGGACAGCTTGCAAGTCCATCACAGTGCAAACAGAGATAGACAACAACACACACACACACACACACACACACACACACACACACACACACACACATATTACAGCCCATTCATAATCATCAGTTAACCTAACATGCATGTCTTTGGAGTGTGGGAGGAAGCCAGAGTACCTGGAGAGAATCCAGGCAAACACAGGGACAATCTAGAAACATCTTGTTTTAAAGTGACAGTGCTAAACATGCCACTACCATGCCTCTCATTTGCTGCATTGTATAACTTTAAATGTGGAGTGGAATTCGACCTTAAAGCACCTTTACGATTTTTCATCCCCGAGCATTTAAACACTCACACAGCAAGCTTCTGCTTGAGGTTATGGAGTTGAGTTGACAGTCTTCAGCCACACTATTCTCATACAGTGGGTGTGCTGTAACAGACTGAAATGTCACCTATTTTTCTTCTCTTGTCATGCTCCATTTGTCTTTTATCCGTACTATCAAGACTCACAATAGCTACAAATGGGTGACGTGAACGTTAAAGAAGAGGCGGTGTAAAGAGAGATCAAATCATTTTTATGCCCATCACATCGTTAAAAATCCAGTGTATTATGTGTAAATCAATGATAGTATATTTTACAGAATGTTTTAATGGATTTCAAAGCTTCAGACAGCTTTGCCGTATCTACAGTCAAATAAATGCTTGAGTTCTGCACTTGCAGGTTGTGCACTTCAGTGCGGCTTTAAATCTGTGAGCAGCACAGTTTTCAAATAATACATAGAAAGTGTGTGCCATAATGAGTGAGGTATATCCTCTAGCATATTTCCCCTGAGTCAATATTTAATAAGACTGTAGGTCTGAGCATTATATTGAATAAGTGTTTGCCATCATCAGATGGGATTCTCTGATGATATAAAAACTGCAAACTCAACCATACTTCTGCACTAAAGAAGCTTCCACCAGACCAGCTTCCAAGGGAGTGCTGACTTTCTGGCCTACTCTCCCAGGTGAAAGTGCTTTGCTTTACTCATTGTGTCACCACATATTAGTTTTTTATTGAATTTTCAGCCTTTATGCTGCATCTCTGAAGAGACCTATGGAAGTCTCTTGTCATAGATTAGTTTCCCTGAAGAGGAGCAAGAGTCTAAACCTGGTGGGATTACAATATGCTAAAAGGTTATTAAACAGGACCTCATATTTCCTTCCTTTCACTCGAGATAAATTTAAGCAGTAATATAAAAAAATAAGACCTCTGAAGTACAGACTGTGCAGTGGGATATAAAGCACACCCTTCTTGACTTATTTTATTGTGGAGGATATGTCCAACTTTTTTCTTTGTGGAGAAATAAGATCTATTTTTACTGCACCTTTGGTCCAGCTATGGCAGTGACTGATTCAGCTGGCTCATGTTTAATGTGCATTACAATTTTTTTTTAAACCTAACTTTTGTTTTTCCGCAGATAAATAGTTGAATATATCATGATCCAAATCCCATACTGAAGTGGGAGAAAAATCATGTGTGTGCTATTTCTGGTTGGGGTTTAAATGGACTTGAACTTGAATGTGCAGACAGTTTGATGACAGAGATTTACTGAGCTCAGTAAAAAGGGTGATGGAGTATTGCTACTTTAATAAGCACATTTTGTCCGTCCTTTGATGATTTCTCTTGTGTTTGGTGGTGAGTTACATACCAAAACTTATTGCAAGCTAACACAGACTTTTGTCTGGAAGAGCACTGTTAGAAGTTGTCTAAATCCAAAAGCCAGCATTGACAACTTTCAGGCACATGTGGTTGCATGTCTGAACAGTAGCAAATGCTCACAATCTCATACGGCAGAACTATATAAAATTAAGAAGGTCAGATATTGATTTAATAAATGTGTTGTTTCATGCTGGCAAAATGAAAGAACCACGGGAGGGGGTGTCTGGCTTCTATAATTGGAAACTGCCTTTTCAGTGGTGTTGCTGCCAGAGGGAAGTTGACTGGCTGGGCGGAGCATAACACTGCTATTGGTAAAACTCTGGTTTCTTTATACAAAAACCACCTTGAATTGCACATTTTAATGTGTGACTTGGTAACTTATTTATGGCTTCTGACAGAAAAGACATGTCCATGATCTTTTCTATGATAAAGTACTCTATATTGACAAAAGAATTTGCTCATCTGCCTTTACACACACATGAACTTGAGTGACATCCCATTCCTAATCCATAGGATTTAATATGATGTCAGCCCACTCTTTGCAGCTATAACAGCTCTTAACTATAACTCAACTCTTCTGGGAAGGTTTTCCAGAAGTTTAGGAGTGTCTTAATAGGAATTTGTGATTATTCTTCCAGAAGTGCATTAGTGAGGTCAGACACTGATGTTGGATGAGAAGGCCTGGCTCAGAGTCTTTGCTGTAATTCATTCCAAAGCTGTTCTATTGGGTTAAGGTCAGGGCTCTGCGCAGGCCAGTCAAGTTCTTCCACACCAAACTTGCTCATCCATGTCTTTATGGAACAGGAACTGTTCTCACAAAGTTGGGAGCATAAAATTGTCCAAAATTTCTTGGTATGCTAAAGCATTAAGAGTTCCTTTCACTGGAATTAAGGGGTTGAGCCCAACTCCTGAAAAACAACCCCACACCATAATCACACCTCCACCAAACTTTACACTTGGCACAATGCAGTCAGACAAGTACCGTTCTCCAGGCAACCAGCAAACCTAGACTCATCCATCAGATTGCCAGATGGAGAAGTTTGATTTGTCACTCCAGAGAACATGTCTCCACTGCTCTTGAGTCCAGTGGCGGCGTGCTTTACACCACTGCATTTGACACTTTGCAGTACGCTTGGTGATGTAAGGCTTGGATGCAGCTGCTTGGCCATGGAAACCATGAAGCTCTCTACGCACTGTTCTTGAGCTAATCTGAAGGCCACATGAAGTTTGGAGGTCTGTAGCGATTGACTCTGCAGAAAGTTGGTAACCTCTGCGCGTTATACGCCTCAGCATCTGCTGACCCCAATCTGTCATTTGGCCTACCATTTTGTGACCTAGTTGCTGCCGTTCCCAATCACTTCCACTTAAAATTTAGTGGCGAGGAAATTTCATGACTGGACTTATTGCACAGGTGGCATCCTATCATGGGTACCACAAAAGTCTCTGAATATTTGAAATTTCAAACACTAGAGTACAAAAAGACCCAAATTCAGATATATTAACAAGGGATTCAAAACTTAGAGACAGCAAAAAAATCCTCGAACAATCACACTGTTAAAAGCATCTTTAATGGCCACTGTGGTGCATATGTTCCCATCTGAAAGCTGGGACAAACTGAAGAACATCCTAGAGATTGGAGGAGGCGAAATGCACCAATATTGAGGCAGATTAATTATTAAGAGGCATATTCAGTCATAATATTCAAATCTGGAATTTGCCATCCATTTTGAGGATTAAACAGAGGAACAGTGGTTGAGTGGGTGAGAATGAGATCATACTTATTGTTTTTTAGATTAAATATGAGCATAATTTCCCTTGTGAACGACTTGAATTTCTAGAAATATGAACAAAGCCCAGATTACATTATAGAAGTTAATTAAAAACAATGTCTGTAAAACAAACAACATTTATAGAATTTTTCTTAGAAGTTGATGTTGATTAAACATTTTCCTGTATATTTGAACATTGTGTTCAGTTGAGTGAGACACCCGGTCTTTGGCTCACCCACCATCAATTACTGCCTGTGGTTATCTGCAGTTAGTGGAAATGGCATTTGTAGTTACATTTGAGTCTGGAATCACTGGTAAAATTCATCCAGATTGTGGTGACTCAGGGGACATCCACATGTATTGTGGTAAACGTAGCTTTTCTGTTCCTTTTGGCCTTTTGTCTACATGTAAACGCTGTTTTTGGATCACTGGAAACAGAGCTTTGAGAAACTCCTGCCAGAGTGAAGATTTTCTTTTTCTGCATTTACACGTCTCCAAGGAAAACTGAGATTTTGTCTCTCAACATCAAAGGTGTGCACCTTTATTTCCTTTTTTAACGTCAGACTGTGCGCTGTGTTATTGTTTGTGGGCTTTTGATTGGGCAACATTGGGTTATATTGCCACCTGTTGCTTTGGCGTACTCTTGACAATGCCTGGGACCATTTTTTGTGTTTTCATGTGGATGGAACCAACCCAAAACAAACTCTGAACAAGAAGTTGTGCCGGGCAAAACAAACCCAGCCCCTGGCAGCGTTTTTTGTACAACTATTTACAGAACAATCAGGTGTCACACAAATTATAAGATACCACACAAATTATTTGTGCCACTCCAAAAGACAGTTCCCGTCACATTGGCACATCCGTCAACTACAGGAGGCCAGTTTTTATATATATATATATATATATATATATATATATATATATATATATATATATATATATATACTCCTGCCATTGACCCAATTATGGTAAAAAAAAAAAAAAATTTCTCATGTGGTCTGGGGGTCACTGGCCATCTTTTGTGCAAGTTTGGTATCACTCAGACTGGTATCTTTGCTGTAATTTTGTTAACAAACATGTATGTCTAGTCTTAGTTTCAAGGTCCCAAGACTAAAAATCTGAAAACTTTAGGATAAACAATTAGACTCTGTTATTTTGGAGAGATGCAAAAATAAATTCCCTCATTACAATTAAAATGTCACAAAAGGCTTCAGGCACTTTATTCAGCCATAGTGCCTTTTGAAATGAACTTAATATGCTAATGTTGTTTGTTTATAAGTTGAATAGCTTATTAAATGCATTTGGTAGTCTAATTGCAGTTTACAGTTGCATGCTTTAACATTCCACTGCTCTCTCAACGCGGTGGTTTATGAACTGTTTGTGTTACCTGTTTTTTTTCTCTTTATGCGTGACATTTATGTTTTTTAAAGTTTCTAAGTGGTCTCTGTGGGGGTCAACCTGTCGCTGCCATCTAGCTGGAGTAGTTGAAGTGTTACGAGGTCCCCTCCTCTCCAGATGTCTGTTACCTGATAAGTGCTGCGCTAATGAGAGCGCTACCAAAATTAACAGCCTTTCAGCATCGTTCTGCAGCTGAATGACAAAACCACCAAGGACCTGTTCTGTCCTGCAAACTAGTAAGACATATGGACTGAGCAGTATTGGAATATGGTGCTGTGTTTACGCTGCTCTAAGTGGCCTTCAAATAGATGATGCAGGAAACTCGGGCTCATGTGCCTAAATTTTTAAACCTTGTGCAGTGGAGCACAATTGTTGACCATTTCCTTGGTATCAGAAATGGTCAGACAAATCGTTGGTGTGCAGTTCAGCTGTGGACAGTTGAGCATTACACGGCACTACTGTAATGCTGTATAAATTTGTTTACAGTAAATACGCAGATGCAATCAGATAAGTTCCTGATTTAATTGTGGGCCCACAAAAACAGGCATGTGGACTCGCGCACAGCTTTTTCCTTTGTTGGTGACCTCAGCTGTCTGTCATTGCTTTGTTACAGACTGATTATGTTGTAAGCGGGATGGATTCCTTGGGGACTGTAGTTATATATTAAAACTCCTCTGGGGATATAGTTGTTAAATGTCATCAAAAAGCAGCTGTGAAACTAAAAGCTCGTTGGGTTCTCTGAAAGCCTGTGGTCTGCTAACAAACACAGCAGTGCAATTAGTCTCTCTGTTTCCTTCAGCCATTATTGGAAAAAGAAATGCATTAAAATGAGCAGTTCAATTATATGCATCCCAGTGATACACATTACGCAATTGCGTTCAAGTAATTTCATAATGTTCCAAGAAATAAAGTTTAAATGACAAAGGATTTTAAGAATGCAAACCACTGAAGACATGGACCCAACTCTTTTAATCAAGTCTCAGTCTCCCTTTGGTTCATGAATACTGTAAAAGGCAAAAACGTAATTAACATGAATACTTAATATGTTTTGAGTTATCCTGCATACATTCAGATCCACTCAAAAGCATGGATGAAAACAGAATTGTGCTGGAGGACAATTACTGTATTCACTGTATTCACACTTTATAGCGTTACTGTACCTTGTGGTTGCTCTTTTTGTTCAGAGTCGGTGACATTCTTAAGTGTTTAATGTTAAAAAAGCTTTGTAGTGTTTGTCCTTGGCGAGATGGCTGAAAGGTGAAAATGTGCATCTATTCACAAAGAGGATATTGCATAGAGGCAGCTTGCAGTGTTGAGGTCAGCTGAGGTCATTCTGCAGAGGTAATGTGGTGCTTTGCTTATTGATGATGCATATCAATGCAGTGCATGATGTAATAGTGTTTTAGTTGACCAACACGGATCAATCGAGGCCATTGATTGTGTTTGAGTCTCTTGAGCACTTAAGTCTCTCAGTCGCTGATGAACACATAAATGTACAGAGTTTCACACCGGTGGCATTTGTGGGACAATCTGACATATTAATGTAAAGGAAATGATGTGCATTGCACTAGACATGTTTCATATTATTATTAGATATTAGTGTATTTCTGATGAGAAGAAGAAAAACAGTGTGCTGCTGTGTGAAGCTCACATCATGAGCAGATGGTCAAGAACAGACAGGAGTCATGTCCCTGGGCAAAATTAAAATGCATTATCATGAACAGGAAAATTTAAATGTTGACTTTTTGTTGACACTGTCATTGAGATGTTGACCCATAATTATTTATTATTCATACTGCAGTTACTTGTTAAATATGAAATTAATTAACACACAAAGCCCATGATGTGCATTAGAAAGAGAAAAATGAGCATCTGGCAAATTCTATATTAAATTTAACAAACTACTCAATCCAGTTTTGAACAGATACCATATTTTGGCCAGATGTTAAATGAGCAGTTATTTTCAGCTGCCAATGAATGAACAAATGGCAGCACCCTGCAGGCACACCCACAGGGCGTTGTCATCCAGTTGAACCTGTCTGGTTGTTAAGTGACGCTGCATCAACTCGATTTCTGTGTCCAGGGGTCCACTGATTAAGGCTGCCGTCTTTTTAATCGTGTTTTAATGATTTGTGTCTTGTTTTATGTAATCGAAACAAGCCCCCCCCCCCAAAATTAGTGGTCATTCTCAGGCTCTTCAGCTTTTTATAAAAGACACGCTTTTATGTGCAGCGTGTCTTTAAGTTTTTTGAAAACTTGCACTGTACACTGCAGCCTATAGGCTTACGGTGTCCAGGACATCAAATATTTGAACAGAAACCAATCCCTTTTGAGGTGACTAAGAGTTCAGTGTAGACATTAAGCTTAGGATCAGGACTTTTTCATAGTGAGTAATCCAAACCAGGCAGCAACATATTAATGACTGACCTCATGTTGTGGATGGGTCATCTCCGATGTTCTCTTGGCTGAAGTCTGGTCTGTTTTCAGTGTCGTCTTCCTTCTGTATGATGGCGTTTATCGGGGACCCTCAACATGAACTTTGATTTAAAACATTTTAACCCTCATCCTACATCTTCACTGTACCAATGTGTTTATATTAGCCTCACCATAGCTCTGTAGCTAGCCACCAGGTAGCACATCATTATTTGTCGACTGGTCCACAAAGCCTCCAAACATCACTGCTTTTTAGTGTTCCATCTTTGCTTGTGTCAAAGATTATAGCATTATGTGTTTTTTTCAGTCAGAATGTGGTATTAGCTGGCTAATTTCCTGCTAAATTCCAAACCATGTAAATCTTTGCTAGTGTATGCCTAGCTGTTAAACTTTATGAGAGAACAGCTACGCTGATCATTTTATTAGAGCTGAAAGAATTTGAACCATTTTTAACTCAGTGTTTGTTTGTTTGTTTGTTTTTTGTTTTTTTGGAGACTTGTATTAGTATTTTGACCTGGAAATGGCTAATGATGTCAGACTTAGCAAGCGACTTAAAATGTGGACATGGACATGGCATGTTTGGAGACAGTGAGAGAGGAGGAGAGGTGGGAGTGCGGAAGTGAGAGTAGGGACTTTAAAGTAGGAACTATGACTGGTAAAGACTGATATGATAGCTGACATTAATGTCATTTATCATGATAATAATAACTAGAGACAAAGCCTTTCTATTACTTTCCTCAGCTTCCTGACTCTAATATCCAGGACCAACTTTTTTTTTTAATGTTTGTTTTTTTGATTAGTCGGCATGTCTGTGTGAACACGTCACCATTTCAGAAAGCATATTTTGAAATTCCTGCCATAGGGTATGCTTTACTTTCTTCATATAAGCCTGTCAAAGCATTTAGCCGATGACTGGAAGGTTCCACTGCTGGTTTTCAAAATATCATTGAGGGGCTGAGCAAAAAGATAAGAAGTTTTAAAAATGTCTTTTTTCCACTTTATCTATTTATCTTAAAAAAACAAAACAGCTCAACAACAACAACAACAACAAAACTTTTGTTCTGCACAGCTGGAGATGTGGTTTTTTCATTAAAAAAAAAAAAAAAGGCGACGTGAAAGTAAAAGAGGCACTGAAAGAAAAAAAAAAAAAGGAGTTTAAGCTCTGTGAGTCTGACTGCGGCTTGAAGCAAGTAAAATTTGATATGTTTCACACTGTACTGTGCAAGTCTTCATACACCTGTACAAATTTTGCTGTGATAGTGTTACAGAGGTAGTATGTCCATAGGTGCCTCTTGCGTATAGCTATATCTCTGGCTACTATTTCAACAATGCTAAACACTCTACAGCAGTGATAGGCAAGTACCGCAATCTGTTTGTCATCATTGCAACCAGTTGTTTACTGTCTGAAGCCCTGCAGAAGTAAAGTACAGTGAAGACAGTGATATTCTTATTAAAATGTAGTTTATCATAGGATGAATATATCCAGTGCATCATGTGTCCAGGGCCCTCATTAATGACAGCCTGCAAAGTTGAGTATGGTAATGGAGAAAGAAGGTTAAGTGTGTTTGTGTGTATGTTCTGGGCAGCTTTCCTCTTGGTAACAGAAGTTGGGCCAGCAAACCAGACAGCCAGGCGGCCATGTAACCAATTCCCGTGCCAGAAGACAACAGAGACAGACGACAATTGTCCAGCCAAAATAGAGCATGACCGATATATTGGTAAACCAGTATCATTTTTATTTTATCACATAGTTTGTCCACTGATGCACACTCTGACTCCACTGTTGTGTAGCGTTGATGCACAATCATGCACAGTCAAGGGGTGTTTTACATTAAGGTGCTAAATAGTTTGCACCAAAAATCTCATCACAATTTTTGTTCCTTATAGAAGTCGGTGTCAGCATCTGTCCCAAAACTCTAGGATCCATACGACTCAAAACCAAGCAAGCAGCTCCTCAGGTTATTCGCCATCTGCCAGGCGTATTGGTACTCAGGCAGTCACCTATACATTTCTCACTCTTTCAGTGTATAACAAAATAAACATTTCATAGTGTTTCTCCTAGGTGCATTTGAACATCACAAATGAGGGGCCATTATTGTGCTCTTTTCCTCTGCTCAGCTACCGTGTCCATGTCCTTACCTATTATTTTTTTTATTTATTTTTTTTTTCCAGTGCCACACATATAGGTGCGGCTGCTTTAATGCATCTGTTTCTGTTCTTGTTTGTATTGTTTTTGATGTGTGAGCGTGACCGGGGGCACGGCTCACGGTCTGGCTGAGAGATTGAACAAATATATTTGTTTGATTTCCAGACACGTCAACACCACAATGAAATGGTAGACCCCTTGTCTTTTCCTAACACATAAGATGCTTTCTGAATAAATGTTTTCATAGTTTTGTTTTGTTTTTTTTAAACTGTTGCATGAAACACACCCTCTTTTTGTGTCTGTACTGCAGAGACTGCAGGATGAATGTAGTTCTTAGAGATCTGATTTTTGGATCTTTTTAGCCCCTACTGCAGGGTGGTTACTTTCCCAGCACAAGAGCAACCTTTGACTGACTTAATGATGGTGATTTGTCCAAACAGAAGTGTGTACCTTGAATGGTTGAACAAATGAATGCAGATGATGCTGAGTCTCTAAGGAAAGCTGGTCAGTGATCTAAAGAGGAAATCAGAGATGTTCAAGTTTTTTTTTTTTTTTAATGTGAGACAAATTTCAGCCAATAATTATTGCAGATGCACATGTTGAAATATGGTAATTGCCAGGCTGGAGCTTTTCCGTATTCTGAAAATCAAGAAGCACTTTGTATTTTCATTTGATCTGTGTAAATTTGATTTGCTGCTGTGAATGTAATCACCCTAGGCTAAAAGGAATGAAATTATGAAAGAATCAGTCCGAAACAACATTAATATATGTCTGGGAGATCTCCGCACAGCATATTCACAAACGCAGCTAAGAGCAAGTCATGAATAAGTTAAGACCCTGCCAAACCTTGCATACTGTACATGAATGTGCTAATAGGCTATACATTACAGAGGCCCAGTGAGAGATGCAGGTGTTATTTGAAGTTAAAAGAGACAAAAGTGGGGTAGTCTTAAGTGGCTCATCTGTAACAAGCACACGTAATAAGCAGGACATATTTGAGCGGGTCCACTGTTTCTCTAATGAGTGTGAACTCTCGACTTCCCCATAATCTCCAACTTTCTTCGTCATTTTTTTTTTTTTTTTTTTTTTGTCATTTTATTTTTCATTTTATCACGTGAAATTGACTAATTTTAACTTTTACTTAATGTGATTTTGTTGCACATAAAATATAAGTACGAAAGACCAATTTGGAAAAAAAAGCTTAAAAAGAAACCAGTTCTCACCAGTCGGTGCTGTTTTTAGATGATATTGAGTTGATCGGTCTTTTTTCTTTTTTTGAATGAAATATTCTGTGATTTTTGAGGACAACTTGTCACATTGTCTTTGTATTTTTTATGTCTGGATAACCACTTAAAAGTCTCTATAGAGAGAGAACTTTCATGTAGTTGGTAGACGACATTAATAGGCTTCCTAGTTTGACAAGGGAGTCTCAGTGCCACGGGAGGCATATGTGTAGCAAAGACCCCCTGCATGCTTCACAAGTGCCTTTGCAGCAAGATGATTAAAGCCTAACTGACGGTAGGTAACCCAATAACCAACAGGTTATTTTTTGAAAGGTAGGAAAGTTTTATCATTTTGAGAAACACACTCACTTGCTTAATTACCTAATGTTGGATGAGAAGATTGATACCACTCGCTTCTAAATGTGAGGTTACTGAGCTTATCAACAGGACTGGAAGCAGGGGAAAGCAGCAAGTCTGTCCAAACACAATCTGCCTATTTGTGAGGCTTGTTGTCACTGTGAGGTTGCTAGGCAACTCTCGGAGACTCCAGGAAGTCACTGTTCCTGGTCAAAAAATAGTGTCACAAACTGGCTCAAACAAAAGTGACACGTAGGGAGTCCACGCAAGAGATCAAATTGGCTCAAGTAAAATCTAATAGAAAAATAAACTAAGGTGAATCAAATGATGGAGGGTGGAAGCCAGCAAAATCAGCAGTTCAAGTAGTAAATGACGTGTGTGAATTGCAAATATCAAAGTTGATAACAGGTGGACAGGAGAGACACACAGGGAATGCCTTTAAAAGCTGCAAAGCCCAGGAGAGCCTGCGTAAAGCCTGGCTTATGGTTGTTGGTGTCCATATGCACAGAGAGAAAAATAAGTTCAAATAACGCAGGTATGTAGATTCACATGTGTGCAGTCCTCCAAATCATAAACTCTGTAAAGATGGTCTCAACTCCCAGCAAGAAAACTGATCCAAGCATCTACATTTAGACATCAACTTATGAGTCTTATCTAAAATATAACACCCTGCAAGACACATAAAAAGATGTAATTTTTACCAATCCACTGTGAAAAACATCTGCTGCTATCTGTAGTTCACATCTGAAGTAAAGATACAAGAGTGCAGCATGTATGAACAGTAAATATTCTGTGGTTGTAGGATGTCTCATGCTGATGCAGGCGAAAAGATGGCACATGCATGGAATCACTGAACATGATTTGCCTAAAGAGACCACAGAGGAGTGAAGAGGGACAACAGCAGAGAGGACAAAGAGCCCATCCCCTCACCCCACTCTTCCTCCTCCTCCTCCATCAGGCTTAGACAGGGTCATACTGACCATGTCCGCTGGGGCCAGAAGAATGACAGAGCACATGTTGAGAGGGGAAGGAGGATGGAGGAAAGAGGAGAGGAACAGTGGGAGGTAGAGTGGATGATGCTGCTCTCTGAGGCTCAGTGGAGTCAAAGGCTAGAACAGATATTGTAATGCTCTGTGATAAAGCAGAGAGCAGGACAGCTGCGTCTCGAAAAGTAACATGATGATGTGCGGATAACAGACAGAAAGCTATCACTGCAGCAAGCATGTGTGTTCAGAATTAGATTAAAACCCCTATCCTGACTCTTATGATCTTATATTTAAAAAATCCAGAACAGAGTATGCTTGATGAGTTGATGATCACTCGTTACATATGTTATTATATTTCTGCCGTGGGAGAAATCTGATGATCTAAAGTGGGTGGAAGAAAACCGGTTTTCTTCCAGGCATCCCAGCCAGCCAATTCATTTTATGGATTATTCTCCCTTGACAGCAGGCACAACACACACTATTAGCTACCACGTGACCCCCCACACATGGCCTCTTTCATCTTTCTTGCAGGCACAAACACAAAAAATAAAGGCTAAAAATAATAATGCGCACAGACAGTTGTTCTGTTTGTTAAAAAACCAACAAATTTCCATGACGGTGTGATTAAACAGTTGGTGTCAGTAGTCTAATAGGGAATGAACTTTACTCTTATGTACTCTTTTCTACTTTCTAATAAGCATGCTCAGTGTCACATTAGAGCGGCCATGGTGAAGGATGTCTTATTTTCTAAAATGCATCAGGAAGAGAGACAGGACAGAGGGACTATAATCAGGTGTTTTCACAGCTGGAATATGCAAACCGTGGTGGGTGGAGGGATCTCGAAAGAACTAGTCCTTTGTATTCATTAGGTGATGCACAGTTATGTCACGGTGATCAAACTTACTGTCCTAACAAAAAGGTATCATATCTTGTCACGTTGCATAACATTGTGAATTTAATTAAAAGTGGCTTTGAATAATAAAAAAAGTGTAATGAACACTGTTACATCTGAGATCATAAAATACACCAGTAATTGGGCTATAACAAAGCAATTTATCTTGCAGCTGTGTTAAACATCAAAAATGACAGCTCTGAGACAAGGATGTCTCATTTTTCTAAGTGCTTGCTGCCTCAACTCCTCCTTCCTCATATATTTTCCTCGCCCCCCCCTCAGTCGCATCTCTGGTGGGAAGGACTAAAACGCGAGGAGAGGAATAGAGGATGGTTTCCCAAATTGCACATCATAGATCCATCGCCTTTCATTTTAGTCCCTCCCACCAGAGATGCTATCGGAGTCGAGGCATCATGCACTTAATGAAATGAGACATCATGCCTCTGAGCTGTCATTTTAAAGCACTGACAATTAAATATGATGTTTTCCACAGTTGCATCATAAATTGTTTTGTTGTAGCCCAACTGCTGCTGTAGTTTTACCATCTCAGGTGCAACAGTGCTCATAACATGCTTTATTTTTAGGGCTTTTTAAAATTATTATTATTAAAGTCACAACATGGCACCATGTGATATACTTTTTTTTTTTCTTTCTTTTTTTACTCTCACACACAGAAACAGTGAAGGGCAGAAAAGTTTGATCATCTTAAATTACTGAAACAACATATGAATGAAAAGGATGAGTTGTTTAAAGAGTCCTCCACCCACCACGGTTTGTAAATTCTAGTTGTGTGACATGCATTTCATATACTCTGAGTATAGAAACACTTACACAAAGGGCTGCAACCGGGACTGTTCTCTGTCCTTCAGGTGCATTTTAGGAACTGAGATATCCTTAAACATGGCATACTGAGAGGCAGGCAGGAGGACAGAGGAGATGAGTGGAAAGGTGGTATGCCTTTCATTTTCTTCGAGGAAACTGGTGGGTGTCGCTGATCTGGTTAGTGATGCAGCAAACCTGAGCAGGTTGGGCTCAGCAGATTATTGAGGTTTTGTAGTCATGTGACTACTAACTATGTGATGCTAATTTAGCTGCCATTTGGACATGTGACAATCTTGGTGATGCTGTAGGGTCAAGTGAATAAGATCCAAGTCACATAGGCCTAGAGATGGGTCTGCGACCTTCTGACAACCACCGGATGCTAGTGAAAAATGTGTATTCCTCGACTGTTTGAGTGGTTGCTGAAAGTTGATGGCAGACTTAGTGAAACTGATTGCTGAACCCTGAGTCGCACAGGCCTAAAGACCGGTCAGCTGTGCCCTGGCAACCACTGGTTGCTAGACAAAAATGTAAATTCCATGGCAATAACCTTTGTGCGATTGCTTTGGTCACTAGCTGATTGCCAAGGTTGCCTGTAGCACACACTCAGAAATTCCATACATACTGCCTTGCTGACAGTCACACATTATTGCTTTGTTTCTTTATTATATTTAGCCAACAGCTAACATTATGAACCAACACACACCACGTGCTTACTGCAATGCCAACGTGCCGCCTTTCTCCAGGTATAAGAAAAACAAATTGTCATTTCCTCTCTAGACGTACCTTTAAACTTGCATTTAACAAGCCAGGATGTCTTCAGTCATAAATCAAGAGCTGGAACCCTGTTAAAAATGTTCATGATGAGCCAGAAAATTAATTTCTTCACACTGGGCCTCATTTGGCAAGAGGAACAGTTTCCTTTTTGTGCAACCTGGCATTTAATGTCTTTATTTTAGTAACTTAGATAATGAAATTTTCTCAATTGAAGCTAATCTGAATTGAATGATGACTATTCTGACACGTGTATTTTTATAATAAATGTCACTGTTTTAATATCTTATGTCCAAATGTATTCACAAAGTCACATTAATACTAAATCAGGTTACTCCATATGAGCTGCCTGTGGTTGAAGTAAGAAATTTCTTTATCTTTCTTGAGCTATATAGTATAAAGTCACAAATGATGCATGCATTTGTGACATGAGCTTGATGTTTACCAGTCTCAGTTAATCTCAACTGGAGGGAGGACATTTTTTTTCTTTTTCTTTTTAAGACATTAAGAAATTAGACATTAGAAAACAAATTCAGAAACCAGGGTGTTTTCTAAATCCCCCGAAGCCTTTTAGATGGCTTCATATTTATTACTACTTAATGTAGCATCTATAGAATTAATTATGAACTTCAACTAAACAAGTTTAGAACTTAAACATTTAACCACTGGCACAATATTCTCACAATATTCTCACTCTCGTGTTCTCATGTAGACATCCAATCAAGTGTAAAACTACAAAAGGTTAAATCCTACTTTAACATCCCAGAGTTAAACCACCCTTTGACTTTGTAATGCTTTGTGCTTTCCCATGGAGGGTCATCCGAGGCATGTTGCTCCTCTTTTGCCTACATCTGCAAATCTCCGTACAGGGAGGCAGCCCTGCTCTGTTTGCTGAGCTGAACACCAGACTTTAAGACTTGGAGTCAATAAATATCTGAAAATGACTCAGCTCTGTAATGCTTTTTACAGCATCATGGACTGCAGGTTGTAACTTGTGAATGATGCAGTGGATCATGGTCAGGTGTGGCTGCAGCATCAGTTGCAAAACTAAAAATCCATATGTATAATTTTCTTCAGATACTCCCATGGCTGGTGTGCAACTTAGGAACTGGGGGAGGGCGTCAAAGGCAGCCCTGGGACATAAATGCATTTTCATCAAGATGCCACTTTTGTGGTTAATTCAGATTTAAAAATAATCTAGCAGAGGCAAGGATATGTAGACCAGAAGGGTGGGAAAGAAATCCACCAAAGTAGTAAACTTGTGTTAGTCTTCTTGACTGCCATCATTTTGTATTCTGTCATGGGATTCTCTGATGGGATCTTTGAAATTTAGTATTCCAGTTTGCCTCATTCTTATTTCCATCACTTAGTAGTTCATGCAGTCTCACTGTGCATCTTTGTTGTGCCAATGTGGCCGAGAAACTGCACGGAAGTGCTTTGCTTTGGCTGGTGTTAAAACATGTGCCACACTGCTACGTGGGTGTGTGAAACATTAATTTGTTGGTTTTAGATTCAAGATTTTCTCTCTGTAACCTTACTGGAGGACCGAGAGCTTCAAAGAAGCAGGTAGTTGAACTGGACAGTAAAAATATTTGAGGTTTGACCCTAAAAGTATATCAAAGAAAGGCAGTTTAGCTTGTAGCATACAGAGGTCTACTTTAAAGTCATGTGAAAAAGAGATTATGTCATTGAAAAATATGAAGTGTTTTGTATAGAAACATTAAAAGCATTTAAACCTTTATACAAATACCGTTGTGTGTTTTGTTTGCAAGTGCAAAAATTGATATTCAGATATTAATTGGTACTAAAAATTACTGTTGGGTTGGCACGCAGTCGCTCCCCTCAATAGCAGCTTTAGTAGCTAACTGAACAACTCTTTATGAGGAATTTTGAGAGGTCCTTAAAATCCCCTTTCAACAACATTAAACACTTATCCCAAAGGTTAACCTGACACACTTGAATATTAGCAATCACCTGATAGACACAAACCCAGCCTCAGGGGGTCACAAGCTAGTGGAAGCCTAGTGCCGGTCCCCAGCCTGGATTAAAGAGATGGTTGCATCAGGAAGAGCATCTGGTGTAAAATCTGTGCAAAATCAAACATGCAGACCCTGCCATTGTAGCGACCCCTTGGGAAATAAGGGCCACATTAGCTCTCTGTTAAGTTATCATTAAGGTAGCAGCTAGTGCCTATGGCTAATAATAAAATGATGACATTAATGGGGGAGCTTGGCAGCAAATGTTATCAGTCCTGCTCGTTTGTAATGTTAATAGATGGTGTTAATTTAACAGGATAACCTAATTATTTGCATCTAAAAAGTATTGTTTCTGTGGAAGATTGAAGCAAGAAAAGTCTACCGGCAGCTAGACAGAAAGTGCAGCACCCTACCTCACCACCCTTATCTGATCAGCAACTACTCCTCACCTCAGGCGACGTAAAAATATTTTTCTTTTTTCTTTCTTTTTTTTTTTTGTTTGCGCTACCTTAGACAGTCTTGAAATATTTGTCATATATGTACACCATACAATTATGTTGCTATATTTTTTACTACATCAGACAACTTAAGAATACCTTTGTCATTGATGCTATTGTTTGTATTGTTCTTATCTTTAGAAAAGAATGCCTCTTATTATTATTTTTTTTTTTTGTCTTTTTTTTTGCCCCCAAGGTATCAAAAATGGAACTGAGTATTGAATAGTTTCTTGGGTATCTGTATTGAGTTTGAAATTCTCGTATCGTGACAGCCCTACTGTATATCCTAAAATAAAGTTTGTTGATTAAATTGCTTTTATACTTTTTTATTGTTCCTATTTTCAAGGTCATATTCCATCCCTCCATCTATTTTCTTAGCCTGTTATCCAATTCAGGGTCATTGGAGGTGCTGGAGCATATCCCAGCTGACTTTGGGTGAGAGGCAGGGTACACAAGAAAATATTAATTTCTGTAGGTTTTTATAGACATCTTTCCCCAGAAATCCTTTCTGAAATTACTTTAGTGTAAAATCACAACAGAGAAACAGCCAGTATAGGACAATACTATGCTTCTTTTGTTGTTGTTATTAGAACGTGATATTTGTCATTCTAGCCTGCTTTTTGTGCTTGTGCGTGACTCTTTGGGTAAATGTCAGCTGAGTTTCAGTACTGTTCACTTATAGTTCATGTATCCACCAGCTGAAACTGCTCTGTGGATGTTCTCAATACTCACTAGCTGTCTAGCTTTGGAAATTGTGCTTATGGTAATGTAAACATTACTAAATGGAAGCAATCTGCAAAGTATTTAAAACTTATATTTGATTCAGCAGCATTTTTCCTTAAAAAAAAAAAATGTTGGGGCAACGGCAACAAAAAATTGGGGGAGCCCTGGTGGGACATCTCATGGCTTATGATGTTAATCTGTAACAAGAGTAAAAAGAACACTCCAGAGCGGCTGACTCTTTCAGACTTCTTTGTAACATTAGATAGAACTGAGTACTTAGAATAAGTTGACTGTGGTCTCTTTTTTTCAGAGCAACTTTCTGCTCTTATATTTATTCTGTTCACATTGAAGCGTCTCATCAAATTTGCTGTTTTGCTGTTCTTGGCAGCACTGCCCTTTTGCATATTGCATCGTGCGCTATTTGCATCAAGTCTGATAAAATGGAGCCATACTTTCCATCTCTTGGACTTATTTATTGCTACTATGTGACTCACGCTGTGGTCAAGCCTCACAATACAAGAACACACATGAACCGCATCTGTTCTGCATGGATCTGGCATGTGTTTGTAATATTGCATAATGTAATATAGCCTGCCACATAGTTATTGTCTTACTGATGACATTTGCTGCTGATGTATTTGAAGGTATCAAAGTTAAGTACCCAGTCCCTACTGATGATTTATTTTTGTCATGTAGGATCAGATAAAGGAATTGGTATTTTTAAATCAAGACATCAATGTGATCTAATTTGTCTTGCACAATAGCTTTGTTCAGGTGTTCCAGTTATAAACTGTATAAAACAGAAAAATGAAGCCATTGTCGAAGTGCCTTAAACCTGCTGAAGGACACCGAATGGTGATAGGTACAGTTGCAAAAAGTATTCTGGTCCTATAGAAGGCTATAGTAATAAATAAATAAACAAAGCAATCTTGTAAATATACTAAATAGGTCATAGGGTAACAACTTGTGATTGACAGGTCATTAGCCAATAAGGAAGCAGCTTGGTAGTCAGACTCGCCCCTCCTATGCCCAGCAATGGTGAAAACACCAATCTTGAGGCTTCAAAATGGGTCCAGTGGATGATGACGTGGTACCTACATCCACCTTTTATACTGTCTGTGGTCCCCGTAAGGTATGACAGCATAATGGATTGTCTGCATGTGCAATACCACAAATGTAAGCCTAAGTGGAGTTCAGCCATCATTGTTTTATGGGGTTTTTTTGTAGCTTTTCCAATGGGAGCTCTGCAAAGTCGGATAGCTTATGATGTCACCTGATGCAGTTTCTGCTTGAGGCTAGCCTTAGGCTAGCGGCTTAAGACTACATTAGCCATGTTTATCATAATCCACCTGAACGCCACATGCTGAACGCTGCATCATGGATAATGATGGTGTAATGATTTAAAACAAAGTGCAATAATATAATTAATGGCAGTAATACCGTTGACACCTTTCAGCCTTTTCTATGAGGTTACCATCATGGAGTATGTGTTAAAACACAACACAAAATTGTGCCCATATTACTTAAACTCCCTTATTTTAATTCTGCGCAACATTTTTTACCCAGGTGTTATTTTGCAAAGAATTCACTGTCATTGATTATTCATTGTCACTTCCCATCTCATTATCTACATCCAAGTCCCAACATTATCACGCTACTATTCTCCTTCTGTGTGAGCCCCATTGTAGTACACTCTTATCTCAGTTTTTCTGAGCATAGTTATTTCTTTACTTGTCTCGATTTATGAGGTGTGAACTGTAGCCCATGCACTATGAGCAGAGTATGAGTGAGGTGGAAAACATGAGATCATCACTGAAATCTCTTACATTGAATTTTATATTAGTAGAAATCACTGACAGACAGCTTTTACTCCTAAATCCATAACATTATAAAGTACACAAAAACTGGCCTGTGCATGGATTATATGCATTGGTCAATGTATGCAAATATGTCCGCAAGTAAGTAAATGTGCTCTTCCACCCAGGTATACACCACTTACACAGAGACACACACAGGAGGTTCAGACTTGCTGGGACCACCTTGTTTACAACCGATGGCTATTTCTGGAGCCACCCTGATCTTTGTGTCCTTCTCTTCCCCTCTCATTCACTCTCAATCCCTCTTCCTTATCCCTGTGGTCATTTGTATTCATCCACTTTCATTTAGTGTCACCCTGCATCAGTTACAGCCTGCTCTGACTCTCTCTCACTTGGCAAGCTGTTCCTCTAGTTTTCTCCCCTCACTTCCATCACTCCCTCAGTTTTGCCCACCCTCCCCGCCTTCCCCCTTCCCATTTCCTCTCATCATGGCAGGCTGCATGCAGTGCCGCTCAAAAAATAACAACTATTACCATGCTCCAAAATAAGCACAACTGAACATGAGACGTCTACACAAGGGTAGTTATTCAATGGCACGCACGTTCACATGCACGCTTTTAATCAGACGTTCCAGTGGAGTGTTCTCATGGATCCTGACCAGGGTCTATATTACTTCTTTCCTTTGGCAGTGAACCCAGTAATAACCGAAGACTCCCTGAAGTTTTAGCTGACTGGGTTATTATTCAATCTTGACGCACATGGACTTTGACTCATAATACTTTGAGAATCATAGTGCTGATCAGTTAAAAAATAATTCTAATAGAGTCTCATTCAGGGTTTGTTTTTGTTCAGTTTTTTTGTTTCCTTCTGCCCTTGTTCTGGTTTTGATATTAGACGTTGTTTAAAATGTATGTAATGTTTCAAAACAGTTGGGAAAGAGGCATGTTTACCACCATGCTCCATCACCGCCTGTTTTTTTTTTTTTTTTAAACGGCACTCTGTAAGCATTTGGAAGCAATTTTTGCACTTTAGAAAGTGAAATGCATTCCCATTATTGTTTCAAAAAGGATTTCAGTTATTTCTCATTTTATAATGCACCAAATGTTTTCAGTAAGTGACAGGTCTGAACTGCTGCCAGGCCAGTTTAGCAAGGCAAGGCCAGGAAGTTCTTTTATTTTTAAAGCATCTTTTCATATTCAGGGTCCGTTTCAAGGTGCAGAGAAGTGCAGTGATTTTCAGAGAAGTGCAGTGATTTGCAAAACATGAAGCCATAAAGCATCCTGATTTTTTGCATAATCTGAATGCCCTAAAGCCTGTATGTCATTTAGCAATAATGGTGCCTTCACAAATTTGCAAGCTGCCAATATCATGTGCACTCATTTAAAGTCATACTATCACAAGTGCTGTGTTCACTGACAATGCTTGTAAGAGGTGGTCCTGAGCACAGGTAGTGATTTCCACTACAGAATAGTGTGTGTTTTTGCAGTGCTACCTTAGGGCCTGAAGCCATTCAATTCTTGTCATTTGTGCACAGAGTTATTTGGATTCTTTATATTTTAATGATGCATTAATTAGAAGATGAATTCCAAAATTAATTTTTTTCTTTTTTTTAATTGAGAAATTTTAATCTTGAGTTGTTGAAGTATAGTGGGAGAAATAATAATTTGATTCCATGTAAATTTGCTCAACTCCAAAAAAACAATGAACAGTCTCTGATTTTTATGGTAGTTTTATTTTAATGAAGAGAGACAGAATATCAACTAAAAATCCAGAAAAAGTGAAACACATTACATAAAAGTTATAAATTGATTTGCATGTCATTGAGTGAAATAAGTATTTGATCCTCAAGCAGAACATGACTTTGTAGTTGTTGTTGAAACCCTTGCTGGCGAGCACAGCAGTAAGACAGTTCTTGTAGTTCGTCACTAGGATTGCACACATTTCAGGAGGGATTTTGGCCCACTTCTCTTTACAGAAACTCTATAAGTCCTTTAGGTTTCATGGCTGCTGCGTGGCAACTCAAACCTTCAGCTCCCTACACAGATTTTCTGTAGGATTGAGGTCTGGAGACTGGCTAGGCCACTCCATGACCTTAATGTGCTGCTTCTTTAGCGACTCCTTTGCTGTCTTGGTGGTTTGTTTGGGTCATTGTCATGTTGGAAGACCCATCCACGATCCATTTTTAGTGTTTTGGCTGAGGGAAGGAGGTTCTTGTCCAAGGTTTTACAGTACATGGCTCAGTGCACCGGCCCCTCAATGCAATGAAGTCATGCTTTACCCTTAGCAGAAAGCATAATGTTTCTACCTCTGTGCTTGACTGTGGGGATGGTGTTCTTTGGTTCATACTCAGCATTTTTCGTCCTATACAGGTGCCTTCTTGAACACGGGGGGTGTTTGCGGGTGTTGCAGGATTTCAGTCCATTACAGCGTAGTGTGTTACCAGTGGTGTTCTTGGTGACTGTGGTCCCAGCTGCCTTCAGATCATTAATAAGCTCCTCTCGTGTAGTTTTGGGCTGATCCACCACGTTTCTCATGATCATCCTCACCCCATGAGGCAAGGTCTTGCATGGAGGTCCAGATGGAGGGTGATTGTTGGTCATGGTCTTGTAGCCCATTCCACCTTGTCCAGGTCTACAATCTTGTCCCTGATGTCCTTTGACAGCTCTTTGGTGTTACCCATAGTGGTGGAGAGGTTGGAATGGGAGAAATTGATTCTTTGGAGAGATGTGCTTTATACACATAACGAGTCAAGATCAAATGTATCTGTAGTTGACTGATTAATTGATTGGCTGTTTGATTGTAATCTGTGTGCCACAGTCTCTGGTTTGATTGTAGGGGATCAAATACGTATTTTACTCAATGAAGTGCAAATCAGTTTATAACTTTTATGTAATGTGGTTTTTTTTTTGTTTTTATTTTTTTTCTGGATTTTTGGTTGGTCTGTCTCTCTCCATTAAAATGAAACTACAATAAAAATTTCTTTGGAAAGAAATTCAGCAGGGGATCACATAATTATTTCCCCTGCTGTATTTTCCCACTCAGTCTTTTAATTTTAAGTTAACTTAACCAATTGTGTTTTTATGCATGTGTTTGTAGACTTCTGTTGCCCTTGTACCATCTAATTTGAATAAAAAATCTGCATATATTTCCTGCAAAAAAAAAAAAATGAACAAAAAAAAAATCTCACTTCCAACATTTAATATGTTGCCTTGGTACTATTTTATAAGGGGCTGCAATGTGTTCTTATTTTCATTTTAGCATCATCATCTTTCATAAACAGGATTTGATATGGCCCGTAGGGGCCTACTGTTGCATATTACATTCTTAAAATGTTGTTCCTGGCATTGGAACACTTGATTTCGTAATGATCAATTTTAAAACAAATCCTATAACTTATTTGGTACTCTTAGGCAGAAGCAACATAATTACTAATCTGAAGTTCTGATCTAGCACTTCACTCTGAATCATTCACTGCCCATTACTTACAGAGTTTGGAAACAACAAAAAAATCTATTTCCAGCACAGTGATCCTGTTGGATTTAGATTCTTATCTTTGTGTATTCCCCAGCATGTCTGTGCATGCTTTTAGACCACGAGGCAAGAGCGTGTGACCTTCTACTATCAGTGGGGATGAGGGAATTAGACCACAGTCCCTGCCAGGGTCACCATGACAGCTTTTTGACCATGAAATATTCTCACCATGCATGAGACACTAGCTGCACAGGACAGCAGGAAAATGTTGCTGGATAATAGAGAGAGGTTTTAATGGGTGGAAGATTATTAAAACTATTCTCCAAATTGAATATTTTTCTAGTGTGTTCCAAAGAGTTAGTTTTAATCATATCCACTCAAGAACATTTTGCTTTGTTGCCTTCAGTGTACTTGACTCTCTCGTGAGGCAGCAGTATATTATTTGGATTGAACACTGAAATGGGGGGAGATGCAGAAAACCATTTCACTAGAGGACTAGTATTGCATTTTCTTCGGACCAAACTGTTCTTCTCAAGAGCTGCTGATAATCTACAATTTCTGTTCATTTCCTTTTTTGGGACAAAAACATTTCATAAGGTATGATAGCAGCCCTCTCTAGTGCACTGTTTCACTGCTCCTCTCCCTCTCTCTGCACTGTGATGTATGCTGCAGTGGGGAGAAATGACGAAAAACTGTACACAACAAGACTACTGTCATATCTTATACTGTTTTACATTTTTGCGCAACAGAAAAGATTCATACTAAATCTGGCTCCATTTTGCATTTACTGGGCTTGCTGTTTTCACCGCAGGCTGTGAGTCATCTAAAGCAAGAACTCCTTAAATGTTAAAACTATAAAGAAAAATGTCACTGCCCATAAAGTAGAAAATTGTAGCACTTTGTAGTCATGCTGAAAAAGACAGTTGGTATAACAGATCATAAAATTACAGCGGTAAGCACCCCTGCATGGCCTCAGTTGGGCAACATTTAAAGTGGAAAGACTGATGTGTATGGAATTGTGTCAGTGTTGTGTCTAGGATGCAAAAGTTGTAAATGGTTTATATGAAGCTGTATGTGGTCTTGGTTTTACACCTTCATGTTTCTGAAAAAATGCTGCCATCTTTTGGTCAAATACGCAAATCTACTCTGTGGAACGCATCAGATTCTCCATCAGCACCTGCTGTGTGTTTTCCTGATGCTTTCATATGTATATGCTACTACATGAAACAAGCATGTTGAGCATTGTTGTCAGATTTGGCCCTGTGTTCAACCAAGTTTTATGCTCCCTTTAAATTCCATAAATACAGATAGAACTGTAAAAACTAAAGGTGATTTTTTTTTTTTTTTTAATAAAGTGAAGAAACATCTGATTCCAATTTTTATTAAATATTTTAATAGATTTTAGATGGACAATTATGCATGAATATTTGATCCCATGGTGGTATAACTGTTGCTAAAATGCAGCAGTGTACAGGAGTCATGCTTTAATATTTGTCTTGGCAGGAAACATCCATCAGAGTAATTTAAAATATGTTTGTTTTGCATCATATTTCTCTCTCTGCAGTACCTTTGGGGTTGTTCATGTTCATCTGGTCTGATTGAGGTGATTTAAGTATGTTAGTGACACATGCAGTGCATGTATGCTGGACCATATACTGTCTTGCACAATAATAAAACATGTCCACTTGGGGGAGACAGAGCTGCATTAAGCTTTTGGATGCATTGTGTCATTAATGTAGCTGTTAATTACAACATGGAATTGCTCAGAAATTCTTGTTGAAATCAGCCTTTGGTGATTCGGATCCTCTTGTTTGGTTTTAAATTGCCTGGCACACCAGCTCCTTGTATTTCAACTTTGTTTTGTTACCATTCACATGTCTGCTAGACCATGACAGTAATTCAAGTTATAACTGTAACAAAAGATTAATGTAATAAGCCTCAGTCACCTCTGACATCTTTAGATGCATTAAGAAATATAGTGCAGTGCAGGGAACCTTTTGCCAGTACCAGGGCAGACTAACGACTGCAGTCTAGGAGGTGACAGCATGCTGTGTGCTGCCAAAAGAAACACATCCAATCTGTCAAGATTAAACAGCATTTTATTTTATTTTTTGCTTGTGTGCAGTGAGCTCTGATTTGCACAAAGATTTGATGCATTAGTTTGTTTTACAAAGAAAAGAAATGGGAAAGTAAAGTGTTGAGACAAAGCTTAATCAGAGCTAAAATATGTATGAATGTGAATGCAAACAAAACTGCACTCTGTAATATTCAGTTTCATTCACGGTATGGTGAGGTCTCTTATCTGCTCTGTTATTTTAGATATGAGTGATTTGATTAGTATAAGGCTAATATGTAATGCACAAGCCTTCAGACTACATCACAAAATGTTAACTATGTGAATCTACAATCTTTTTTTTTTTTTTTTAAATTCTTAGAGCTCTGTTCATTTTTAAGTGCTTAGGTTGAATTGGATTAAATTACTGCTAGATTACATGACACTGACTGAAGTATCGTTTGATTATTTAATGACATTTTACTCTCAGATGGTCGCAGCTTTGGTGTGCGTATGCTATGTCTGGAAGAATGTAAGGGAAATGTGTGATTCATCAGTCTACTTAGCCATTGTCATACATTTATTTTATGACTTTTTTTTTTTTTATTACCTGCGCTTTACACTGTGGTGTCATTTGTGTTCGCAGTGCACAACAGCGGTGTTTTGTAGGAACTGAGTCTGTTTGTGTGTCTGATGTACTCCAGTTTAATCTTGTAGATGGGCTTCCATTTTCTTGCTTTTGTTCCTCCAGCCTTTGGTTCTTGAAAAATCTACTTGTCCCTCTCCAGCCATGTTGCCCGTGGTAACCAGGGGGAAACGCACGCAGACGTCATGCACAGCAAAAGGAAGTGATCACGAAAAAGAAAAATGTTTTACAAAGCATTGAAGACGAGGAGACTGTAAGACAGGTAGCACAGGAAGAAAAACAAAAGCATGGACGGGAAGAGTGGAAGAATGACATCAATGACTGTGCGAGTTCATCAGGGGAAAAACAAAGAAAACATTTTTTCACAGGATGGAATTCATCCCTTTTGACTGTTGTAAGGTGGTGATGAATTGCGAGTTGTCAACCGAAGGCCAACAGCTCTCCACTGTCATCACAGCTGGAAGTGCCTGACTGACTGCATCAGCTTGCTTTTGAATAGAGGTTGCACGGTGATGATGTTGAAAGGCCAAATGCACCAACCGTTACGGCTTCCAAAATGTCACATTTTTAGCAACTAAAGGTTTTTTAAAATTAATTGTAAAAAGATTTTAAAAACCATTATTCCACGTGTACATAGATGACATTTTTGGTGATATTTAACACACAACCAGGCTGGAGGCACTGCTAATGATGAAATCCTCTCTGCTGTGGTGGGTGAGGACTTGAAGAGCAGTGGTGCTCAAAACAAAACATTTTTTGCAATAAATCAGTGTGTGAAATGTTTTTCTTTTTTTCATCGTCTCACTTATTGTTCAGCAATGGACCATAAGTGAGAAGGGTCTGTTGACCATGACTTAGTCCATCCATGAATCCATCTATTTTTTTTTTTTTTTCTTTTAATAATTTTTTTATTGCTTATCTGGGTTCGGGTCACAGGGACAGCAATCAGAGGAGAGAAGCCCAGATTTCTACTTCAGAGTAGATCTTACAGTAAAGACAATGGATCTCCATTTCCCTATATGACAGAAATTTGTGCATTTTCCTGTTTTTTATTTATTTAGTTTTTATTCTGAGCATTAGTAGACTGATTTACATTAAGTAGCAAAAGTTTCTACTTGATGAAACAGTAATCTGGCATTAAAGTGATAATTAAAAGAATGAGTCATCAACAAAATTGAAAACTAGATGTGCAATGGAGGTAATATCCAAAAATTAGATATCCTAATTGATGAAAACATTTAGTGGGTATTGTAGTTGGTATTAAGCTTTAATTGTGCAGTTTAAACGAACAGCTTCACTGTTGATGCATAAAAATCATGCAGGCTCTTCTTTTAACAGTGCTTTGTGGCTAGTGGGAAAAGAACAGGATCTGAACAGCTTGAGATGGTTAGTTTTGCATTTCCTGATTTGAAATGTCTTCCACTGGGTAACAGATCATACTCATGTAATAAATATCAGCTAAGCAATCAAATTTTTTATTCCCATAGACAAAAAAAAGAAAAGAAATGATAGTGCTTTCCACTGCTTCCCACAGGAAAGACAAGAAAGGCATGTTCTGGTAGAGTCAGAGTACATGCACCCGTGTGTGTGTGTGTGTGTGTGTGTGTGTGTGTGTGTGTGTGTGTGTGTGTGTGTGTGTGTGTGTGTGTGTGTGTGTGTGTGTGTGTATAACAGGAGGTTCTCCCATGCCTATTATTAAATAATATTGTAAATACATTGTGAGAATAAATACAAAGAGTAAATACAGTTACAATGTGGCACTAAATAACAAGAGCCACAATCATTTTCCCTTTTCAGTGAGTCCCTTGTCCAGCACATGGGCAAAACATTCAGGGAGCATTCAGGGAACCACCGCTTCTTTCTGTTACTACTTTATGTACATCAAATAGTTGCAATTCTTGTAGTGATACTCTGATGTATCCTATAAATATAGTTTGGCCCTTCAGGTCACAGAGGATCTTGAGAAGGACAAGGACTGCTGTCACCAAATGCTGTCCGTAACAACAGCACGAGTTAGTCTCAACCATGGGACAAAAGACCTGCTGGAGAGGCAGGCTGACCAGGACTGACACAACAGCATCCTGGTCAGCCTGCTAGTAAGTACATATGGGATGGGAAGTGCTCCGGTGTTAGCTTCACTGCAGAGTGTTATGTTAGATAGCTTGTGGTAGTATGTTTTTTCTGTGGTGGTTAGGGTTTTTTAGTGTTCTTAAGATGTGTTTCAGATTGTTTAGGCTTGCTGGAATTTGACTATATATATATTGTTTGATTTGTTTTTTGCTTTTATTTTTAAAAATAATTTCAGTACATAGTGTCTGCAAATTGGGGATTCCTCTGACCTGGTTAACTGGAATCGCATGTATATATTAACACTTACGTTGTTACAGCAAAAAAAAAAAAAAAGTGGAGAATTCCTGTATTATAATATAGTATTCAGATCCAAAGTTTTAAATTATTCCGAAAAAAATCTCTACACATTTGGAACACTGCCATTGTATCTGCGTGATGAATCCTTATTACCTTTGCCTACCAAAGCATTAAAGAGCAGTCAAGATCTTGCAAAGTTGACATTAATATCAGCTTTAAACTTTGCGCTCTGTTAGCATTTTTAGCTTGGCTGTTTCGAAGAAAAAGTCAAGCTATTGTCATAGCCTTGGCGGCGGCGCTGTCGTCTGTTCCACAAAACCTTTAACAGCGGCCATAACTCGATTGATTTCACCTAGGATCTTAAAATTTGCACCATAGATGCATTTACTAAAGATCTCGGCTGAGTTTACATCTCGGTGACCTTGACCTAAGGGTAGAGGTCAGAGTTCAAGTTTTTTGAAAAGCTTGTGAACGCTATAACTGAGAACGATCTCACCTAGGATCTTAAAATTTACACCATAGATGCATACTGTTCAAGCTAGATCCATCAAACTTCACACAATTTTTCACTGACTTTATTATAAGAACACATTGACAGATGAAGTGATATACTTTGGATCAGCTGAGCTGTTCCTTTCTTTCTCCATACTTTTCTCTTCTTCTCATTCTGGTACAGGGTCAATCTTTGTTTCATCTGTCCAGAACTGTCCAGACACTTTTAGATGTTTTATGGCAAAGTCTAATCTAGCCTTCTTGTTCTTGAGTGTAACCACAGTTTTAAACCTTGTCGTAAACCCTCTGTATTTCTGTTCACAAAGTTGTCTCTTGATAATGGCAGGTTTTGACAATTCAGTTCAATTTTATTTATATAGCGTGAAATCATAACAGTCGCCTCAAAGAGCATTATATTGTAAGGTAAAGACCCTACAATAATTACAATGATATGCCTACCTCCTAAAGTGTGCTATTGACTTGGTTAGATGTGGTGAGGTTGTTTTTCCTAACCATGAAATAATTCTGTGATCACCCACTTTGTCTTTCAGTATTTTGGTGTTGCTGAGCAGCCCAGTGTGCTCTTTCTTTTTTTAAGAATGTACCAGATTGTTGATTTAATCACTCCTAAACATTTTGGCATCTCACTGTTTTTTCAGCCTCTTTCACTTGCATGAACATCTCTTTGGCCCTCATATTGAGAAATTCTCAATATGAGAATTATGAGCCTCTGAAAATGGGAGACTATGTATAAAAATGGCAACCAGTTGATAAAATACTTTTGTTAAACTTTTTGAATTAAAGCTGAAAGACTGTACTTCAGTGACTGTTTGATTTAAAATCCACTGTGGTGGTGGATAGAGGTAAAATTGCAAAATTTGTGTCATTGTGCAAAAACCTGTGGACCTAACTCTAACTATAAGCGGTACTATATAAAAGAGTAAAGCCAAACTAATAATCCCTTTAATTGTATATTTTTCCATTTGCCTTGGGGTGATTCTAAAACCTTAACAATAAATATTAAAGTCATAGCACATATCTTGCTTTAGGTTTGCTGTTGGGCTAGTTAAAGCTATATGTGCCTACTGTGGGGCACTTCTAGAAATTGGATATGTAAGTATAGTACAATGAAATGTTGACAAAAGGTTTAAATCAAAATGGCTAGAAGCTGGTGAGAGGCAGGCATGCTAGATAAGTTACTAATCGCTAGGCGGAGGAGGATAAAGGCTAGGTGGCTGCGTATTAGATTCAGCAGACAGTACTGACAATTAAAACTGTGACCTGATTTAAAGAAAACAAAGTTCACGGCAGATGATTAGTTGGTTGCAACCTCCTAGTTTTTTTTTTTTTTCTCTAGCATGTGTGCAAATATTAGTAAAATGGAAATATAAATGTGTGCACATGGGCACACACAGCTGTACACATGGCATTGTTTGCTTTTAGTGGGGATATCCTCTCAAGCTGAGTCTGGATCGAGGGTTACTCAGTAACAAGTGTGACTTAAGTGCGGTCTGCTGCATCGGGAAATGCACCCTTGCAGAGGTGCGTGCGCCTCGACTCAGGCGCATGCATGCAACAAACATTTTTGCACACCATTACCTCAAGCTCCCTCTCTTTGTCTTTTCGCTGTTGTGTACACTCTCCCCTCATCTCTCTCTCTCTCTGTCTGTCTCTCTCTCTGTCTGTCTCTCTGTCTGTCTCTCTCTCTCTCTCTCTCTCTCTCTCTCTCTCTGTGTCTCGCTCTCTGTCTCTGTCTCGCTCGCTCTCTCTCTCTCTCTCTCCTTCTCTCAAACAGTCACACATACTCACGCTCTGCTCAGCTCTGAAGGATCAGTAGCTTATAAACTGGCTGCAGTCAGTCACTCTATGTAGGAAGAGGAAGAAAGGATAAATTACTGTGACTGGATGGAACAGTACTCCTTTCTGGATTGAATCATACTGGGTTGGAGATTTTTTGCAAGTGAACCACTACAGGTTCCCTGTTGGCTTTAGCCAGGCAGAACTGGGCTGTTCTGGGCTCAAATCGGCTGAATTATTTCAGTTAAACTCTGGCTGGCTTGGTTTCATTGGACTGTGTTGAGTTTGCCTGCAGGCCTGGGGGATAAAGGGCTGGAATGGAATTCCCTTTTTTTTTTTTTCTTTTCAAGATTTTGCATCACGCCCTCCCTCTCTCCTGCTTTCGTACTGCGCTCATCTTCTCCTTTGCACTTTCACAGCAGATATTCAGTGTTGCAGAGCAGACAAAGGCAGCAGCTCTCAGTCCTGCTCTTGTGCTTGCTCCTTTAAAGACAAAAAAGGAGAGGGGGATTTTTCTTCTCTTTCTCCCCACTTTTGCACAGGGGGAGCTGCTATCGTGACAAATTACCTGCTGAGCTTTTTGTAGTTTATTATCCACAGGATTTTTGGATGTCATTTCTTTCTTTCCGTTTTTTTTTTTTTTTTTTTTTTATGTGCAGATTACTGAACTCTGACTGTAACAAAGGAGAAGCACATATTTAATCTGTGTTTATTGCTTTACCTCTGATTTATCGTGGTTGCCTTCACTATTGATTCATTTGGCTGGTGGTGGTGCTTTTGGTGGTGAAGCCGGGGTAGGCATGGCCCAGCAGGCAGGCATGGGGGTGACCCACCAGGACACCCTGGCAGTGCCCCCCATGCCGAAACACTCCGGCCTGAATGAAGACCTGGTGAAGATCCTGCGGGAGAACCTGCTGCAGCCGGAGAGGCCGCGAGGACACCGGCGATCGCCCTCCTCGATCTCCCCCCGCCTTTCTCCACGCAACTCGCCACGATTGCTTCGCCGCATGTTGCTCAACAACAACATCCACAAACAGAGGCGCTTCACTGTTGCACATACATGGTGAGACTTAAATGGATAGATGTTCAGTGTGCTGGTGGCTGTAGATGTGAAGCTGACAAATAGGAGGCTGATAAAGGGAATGTGTCTGTTTGTTTTGTGTCAGACAACATGTGGTCTAAACCACACCCGTGGCAAACTTTCAAGGTTGGAACTGTTTGTTGAGCACTGCCTGTGAGGGAGGTGGCAGTGTGATTATCCAGTTGAGTAATTAAACTTTGTTTGCGGTTCAGCTTCAATGCTTTCCTCCCCCAGAAATGGCAGGTATATGTGTGAGCAAATCACCCTGTTAGGTTTTCCCTTCATGTCAAAACCCTCTTCCCACCTCTAGATAATGAGCCCCTGTCTGCATTTTCCTCACTGTAGTGCCCCCCCCCCTTCCGTTTGCCTGTTACCCATTCTTACTTCTCTCATTCCCCAGTGTCCCTCTGCAGCCCCATCTGCCTTCCTGTGCGGTTGCTGCTTTTACTTCTTTGTGATGTACAGTATAGTCATGCAATATGTGACGAGCTAAACCCCAAAGCTGCCCGTAATGTTAGGTAGTCGGGGTGGAGGGGGCATCCATCTTTATGTTTATTCCCTCCTCCTCCTTCCTCTCCACACCTGCTTGCCTCCCTGCAGTTTTTGACTATTAATTAGTCTTCTCTTCCTGGCTGTCTATCAACCTCTGTTGCATTCACCTCATCCCTTCCCTTCAAGTTGTTTCTATTCTCCAGTCTCTTTCTCCCCCACTCCCCTTGCGCCTTTTTGCCTCCTCCCCTCTCTCATTGTTTCTCCCCCTTAATCAATTTCACCCTGCTCCACTCCGTCCTCTCATCCACTGCCTCACTCTCTCCATTTTTTACAACTCATCTTTCCTCCACCCCACCCCACCCCACCCCCTACCTCCCCTCTTTCTCTGAATGTCTTCTGTCCCATTTCCACTACTCCCAATCTCTTCAGTGATATGCCTCCCTTCTGGCATTTGGATCAGGCTCATGATCAAAAACTCATATTCTCACACATAAAATCACATATCACAGTTTCTTTATTCTGCCTTTTCCTAGACCTGTCATTTATTTCACCCTTTGATTCTACCACAAGGTGTGTTTTATCCAGTCTTCTGCCTTCCAGTCGCCTCTCGCTTTCTCCATTTGTAATCCTCATTTTCTTCTTTTCTCTAATCTATCAATCTGCCATTCTTGGGCATTTTTCATCTCTCCTCCCTTCTTTGTCTTTGCTCCTTGTAGCTGATGGCACTAAAACCCAACAAAAAACATACAGTATCTCATGGCTCCTGTGGCTTCTTGCTCTTTTAGAAGTACAGCTTCCTGTGTATCATTTAAAATTTTGTGAATTAATTATGTGTGTGCAGAATCATACAGTGTCTGCGTGTGTACATGCAAATGTGTTTGCATGTGATTATTAATTAAGCTTATGTAACATTCAACACCATCTCTCCCAAGTGCCACTCTAAACAGAAAGCTGTTTCACACAGTTCCATATTAAGAAGCTGAAACATGTTTGTTCTTGGATTAGATATTCCCGCTTTTTTTTATTTTTTTTATTACGATACTCAGCCTTGTTATCAGCACCACTGTGGGGCAAATCAGCTTGATTTCCAAGAAAATTGCATGCGTTAAATATCTTCAGGAAAAAATATATCAGGAAAAAACACAGAGGTGCAAAAAGAAAGGAAGTGGCACTGGTGGTGTGATGAGTCATTTATTAGAGATGAGAAAATAGCCACAATGTTTTAAAAATAATAAATTAACTGTTCTATTTTGGGGGAATGCTGCTCAGCTGATTCTGTTACTTTACGTAGGATATGTATGAAGAGGGTCTTCTTGGATTATCAAGCCCATTTCTATCAGGAATTGCTGCACACTTATTATTAAGAAAGAGCAATGCTGAGAGTATTTTTATTGTTATTGAAAAATCCCATAAAAAGACCGGTATTGTCTGAAAAGCCGCACCCTGATAGAGATAATGTCCCCAAGCTACAGGATTTTCCAGCAATCCAATAAATATTGAATACCCATAAAATAACCACAGGAACTGTGACCTGAAAGATGGTCAAGCAACATCCTGAAATAGATCTACTCTCCAGAGATTGATGATACAGACACAGAACTGTTTCAGCTCAAACTACATAAAAATGGGGATTACAACACAGATGTGGAGAGTCAGGTTGTGGCTTCACATGCAGTATTTTTTTATTTCATCTTTGTTTCATATCTTCTGAGGGATTTTTATTGACAAAAAGATCTCATAGCTAACATTCCATCCCATCCATCCATTTTTATCCACTTATCCACTTTGGGATCGCAGTGGGGCTGGAGACTATCCCATCTGTCATAAAGATGGTGCACCCTGCACAGATCACCAGTCTAACACATAGAGACAGATAACCATTCACGCTCACATTCACACCTGCGCCCAATGTAGAATCACCAGTTAACTCAACATGCATGTATTTGGACTTCGGGAGGACGCCAGAGTACCCGGAAGGAACCCATACAGGCACAGGGAGAATACACAAACTCTACACAGATAAGCCCCAGCTGGGTGCTGGATTTGAACCTGGCACTTGTTGCTATGGGGCACCACCATACTGCCTGCATGTATCCAATCCTTTAAATAAAACACTTATGAAGTTCTGCTGCTACAAAATTCAGTATTTGATGAGGCCCTTCGATGGATTGGCCACATGAATGAATGGATGGATGGATATTTGAGGAGTTTGTATTTCTTTCATCTGGAGGAAAAAGTCTTTGTACTTGAGATGGAGATACCAAATGTGCTTGCCTGTATGGATCTGTAAAGATGTGTATTTTGTTAGACACTGGTATTTGGATCATGACATTTGGGGTGAAAGAAGAACAAGAGCATGAAAGAACCATGGCCACTTAATAACTAACTTGTTGGTCATGTACCTGTGTTGTCTTGACATTTGAGAAAGCAGCAGACAGAATATCAGACAGAGATAAAGAGAGTGTGGGAGGAAAGCAGAAGAATGGCTGTTTGTGTGTGCATGTGCGAGCCAGGGAACGGGAGAGAAACAATTTGTTTCTAAGAGGGAGACACCATAAAATGGCTGTGAGCAGTCCGGAGGTTGACAACTGCAGTGTAATTTACTCCAATCACCTCCTCATTGTTTTACAGCTGCAGGGAATCACAGACCACTGTGGTGTAAATCTGGTGACATACACAGTCCTCAGTGGCTCCACTCCACACTTCATTAACAAGACAATCCTTCTCCATGGGCCGATTGGTATGATGCACAGTGTCGCTGTTCTTAGGGACTCAACACTGTGAAAACCATTCACAAATTGTTTTACAGTCACTTTGAGAACACTTTAGAGAATGCGTCCCAAATGATGATTGGCTTCTTTGTTTGGAATGATTTTGATTGGCGTAGTTATTTGCAAAGACATAAAGAAGGTATTATAGGGGATTTGATGGAATTTAATGATTTAGTGAGTTCTTTAAGAAAAATAAAAAAAAGGCCTCACTTTATGATGACACTTTTAACGCCACAGTTAAAATCCCAGTTGTTGAGAAGATACAATGATGATATAATGGAATTTTGAAAGAGGTAAATATTTGAGCTGGATTTCATTTAGCTGAGAGGATTTTAAGTAGAGTGCGGCAGTTCTTATTTAATTGTTGCCAGTATTATTGCAACCTAAGCTGCAGGAGTACCTCCAACAGCAGCAGAAGCATTAGTGTGGCTTTCTTTATGGAATTAGGTGGTATCTGCAAAATGGGGTGTGCTGACAACACACTTAAGGCTCAGAATGGCACTGTGCCGTGCAATAAAGTGATATATTACTTTGAGAGCCACCAGTGTCAGTTGGTTGTGATAGGTTTAAAGGGACAGCTGTTGCCAAAGTAAACTTTTTTTTTTTTTTTCTTTTCATATTGACACTTTGATTACCAGAATGCACCAGCATCTCTACCAATTTGGTCTTGTGATACAGCATGACAGGAGGTTAATGTGATACAGTATGACAGGAGGTTAATTGCTTTCAAGACTCATGTCACATGTCCTGACACTGTGTTTACAGACTCCAAGATGGCTATTGTTGAAATATGCCCCTGCATGTGTGTGTATGAGAAGACATAATTGAATTCTCGCAGAGTTGCTCATTGATTCCTCCCTTTGTGTGCGCAGAACAGCGCACACAAAGGGAGCGTCGAATGGTGTACTCTCACCTTCAAGTGACAGACCGACACTCACGACTCAGTTTTTTTTTTTTTTTTTGCATTCTCTCCACCAGAATAACTCTGATGATATCCTGTTTTCAACTTTCTGCCTCACTGACCCTGAGGTATTTTTAATGCTGTTGCACAACACTGTCTGATGCTGCATTGCAACAGTGTAAGTGTCTCTTTATGTAAGAGGAGAGTGGGGTTTCAGCGAGGGGAGAACAGGTGGCTTCAGCTGGTGCTGCTGGTGCCAGGGCTTCTTCTCTGGCTGAGTAGTCTGACTGCGGGAATTTAGGTGGGGATAGACGGACAGTTGAGGAGAGATGAATGATGGATTGATGGATGAATGATTGGTGATTGATGTGTTGATGTGTGGCTAAATGCAGGAAGGGAGGGAGGGAAGGTAGAAGAGAGGAAGAGCGTGGGAGTAGAGGACCTGAAGCTAAACACAGTGGTGCTAATCTAGGCAGAGCATGACTCTCTTCACTTCTCACTTGGTTATATCATCTCTCTTTGTATGACTTTCTTGCTTTCTGTCTCACTTTTTTTTTTTCTTCATTTTTATCAACGTGGCTGACAAACTTCCTTCAGTAATTGTTGGTCAAGGTTTTACTTTTTTTTTTACAACTTATCTGTACATCTTAATAGCCTCATGACTCATGGTTGGAGTCTAATAAAACATGCATTTCTTTTTTACAGAATTAGTTTGACAGTAGCTTCAGCTAGTCAGTGCTTCAGGCATGAACCCTTCAGTTTTTTTGTCGATAAAACATCATGGTGTATAATGTGTTATAAAAGATGTGCTGGTAGGCATATGCTGATGCACACTATCCAGCTAATGGCAGCAGCTTTATATTTACTGTACTGCCATGAGAGATGTATTATTCCTGTGATACAGCACTGCAAGAAAATGGCTAAGTGAAAGCATATTTTTCAAAACTAATAGTCTACATTTTGTGAAGCTGTAAAATACAAGGCTGGTCATGCTTGATTTATCATGCATAATAATGCTAAAATCCATTTATTATGGAAAATAAGATCAAAGCAAACTGTAGATAAGAGTTTTGCTCCTTTTCCTTGTCAGACATGGTAACATTCAGTTTGTGGTTCACACCTTCCTAACAAATTTTGTTTTAAGGAAGTAGCTTCTACCTTCAGTTCGTTTTTAGCTTGCAGCTTTCATCCTGCTGTGCAGTAAGACGGATTCTACAGGTTTTATCAGCCCAAACACTGCTCTCCTCCCAGGAGAATGGAGTGCCTGTGATTTGCATACATATGAGCATTTGAGCAATGCTGCTGCTGCTGCTGCTGCTGCTGCTACTGGTACTCTGCTAACAGTCTTGGCTGCATGACATATCAGCACAGTACAGGCTTTTCATTTACAACAGTCAGATTTAGAACAGTGAATAGCATGTACAAGATTTTGCATGAATTCACACAAACATACACAAATGGATACATGCACACTTTGTGTCATTCTTTCACTGTCAGAGATTAGACGGGACCGTGGTTATATGACTCAGCTTTGACTTTGTATTCTGAGGTAGTGGCCAAGTCAGTGTTGGCTGAGATGAATAAGAAACCTTAGATTATATAACTGTGTGACAGAGTGAGACTGTGAAAGAGACAACGATGAGTGAAGTATAGACTGATAAAGAAAGTGTTTTTTTTTTAATGTTTTTGTGTTTTATACACTGGATGTGTAACTCACCAGAAATAATATTTCATTAACAAAACAGAAATAGGCCTCTAGAAATAGAGCTGTAATCCAATCATCCCATTTCATGTACAGTTGGAGAACATAACTGCATTGTTTTAGAAATTAATAATACATCAGTGGCACATTGCCGCATTATAAATAGAATTCCTTGTGCTTCACTCTATGCTATTAGCTGGCCTGGAGTGACTGTAGAATGGCCATTCATTAAACAGATTACAGGAAGGCTTTTCCGCAAAGTGACCTTTGCCTATAACCACTTTCCTCACTGAAACCATTTGCTACTAAAAGATAATACAGATGTTCTTAAAAATAATTTTGTGCCAGGAATCGCTACTTTACGAATTTCAAATTAATACTGAAAGACTTCTTGTGAAACTACAGAAGAAATTCTGGTTATGAATAGCTATTAGAGAAGTCAGACTACCTGATTTTGGGTCAGGTACAGGTTGAGCTATGCAATTTAGTTTTATAATCATGTAAGCTTACTGGGAGGATGTGATAAAGTGGTAAGTGATACGCTCACAGAAGACTGGGTTGCAAAGTAATTAAAATTTAATCTGGATTTTCATAGAAAAATGAAAAAAACATAGAAAAATGGTTCTCAGATTGCTGTGTGGGCCCCACACAATGCAGCCAATCAGGGTAGGAGATGGATGGCCAAAAGAAACACATGACTTGAAACTACTTTTCAATGAATGCAATTTTTGTATTAAAAGTAAACAAAAGGAATTTGCTGATGCTATCATACTGACCATTATTTCACAGAAATTCAAATTGAATATTTTTTTGGGGGGGTAGGGTTTTGTTTTTAATTTTATGATTGATTAAAAAAAACTGTTGTCATGTGACCTGATTTTAGCCAGCGAAAGGTTTGCGAGCCACTGACACCTGTGTAACTATATTTATTTACTTGAGGCTCAAGTTGATGGCTTAGTCACACTAGAGTGAAAGTAGGATCGCAGCCTCCTTTCAACAAGGAAAAATCAGTTGTTGCCCGGTGATTGCATAGAATTTTTTTTGCATTTGTAAACTGATTGTAAGTCATTGGATGACAAACTGGTCAACACAAAGGTTCAGTGTGCAACATCTTCAATCTCTGGTTGATTTCACAGGTTGTTTCAGACATTCACTCTGACAGATTAATATTAATTGCCATCTAATTTCTAAACACAGATTGCTGCCACGTTGCAACCATCTGAGTTAGTCTATACCAGTGAGTGCAACTTGTCTGTGACACATCTTTTTGAAGTCGGAGACTTAACATTACTTGTTGCCAACTGGTTGTATTGTGATATTTCTATACAAAAGCAAAGTTGCTGAGCGCCTATATCATTTTGCAGCCACTACATCAGTATTTGTGGAGGAATTTCTTCAAATCTATTTGATTCTCACTGGACTCTGAAGTAGTTAATGTGAATTTCCTTGTTGTAAACAGTAACAGATCTGCAACAGATGACAACAGATTTTCAGTTTTTACCAATTTGTCACAGTTAGTCACCATATTATTAAACATAAAACAAAAAACAAAAAAACCAGCATGCTCAACTCCAAACAACTGGGTGGGGTTTAAATATTAAAATGCCAACTATTAACGATAACTTAAGCATTCAAAATTGTAGATATAATGCATTTACTATAACATGGCAATAAGAAAAAAAAAAAGAATGCTTTCCTCAGCATTTTTGATACCGATGTGAGTATAACCTGCAATAAAGCACTACCTGGACACCGGTGGCAGCAATCACGAATACATCAACATTAACAAAAGTACAAAGCTAATGATGTGCTTTGTCCACACAGGAAGATTGTCAAAGTATTTGGAAAGCCAAATCTAGGACGAACATATTTAAATTTTATTTAAATTCTCATCCTTCTGCTGTCAGTAAGGAAGAGAATGATTCCTCGACTAATGATTCGATTATTAAAAAAAAAAAAATAAATCCTCGACACAAATTTGTTGCTTAGTTTAACTTTGTAGCACTCAGGTGTCACCATGTAAGCCCGAGTGTTTCACCCACATTAGCAGCATTAAAGTTCTCTGTTGCTGGAAAAAACGACTCTTTAACACTGAGTGGATCATCACCGACACGTATTTCCACGCCTCCACTGCTCTCTACATCTGTGTGTGTTGTTTTTCTTTTTTTTTGTTCTTTATTTCAGCTGTTCAGAATGGATCGCTATAACCACAATTTGCTACTGGGCGCCGCCATTAACATAAGCGATTGTTCGGTACCGTAAGGACACCCCTGCTCAATACAGAGGGACTCCGTCAAAATATTTTTTATTCTTTAATCCGAATAAAAATAGACGTGTAATAGAAATGTGCCTGTGAATGAAAATCATTACAACATTAAGCTCATGCAGTCCCCAGTTTTTCAACAAAAATACTGAAAACATAACAGCAGCACTTATTTTACGTGCAGTCTGTCTGCGCACACAAACACACGGGAAGCGCAAAGAGGCGGAGCTGTTAGTGAGAAGGTGAGCTCAGGTGGAGCGAAAGAAAACACTTTTCTAGCATCCAAAGCAGCAGTGCTTGTTCCTGTAACCACCGTTAAAACTTTTACTGGAAAACAGCTGGAGGTTCTTCATCAAACCCACCCCATCAGCAAGTGTCAACGTGAAGAAAAGAGAACTTCGTAGCTGCTCCATCCACTGCTTTTTATTTCACACAGCGAAAAACTGCAGTCAAGCTACGGAAGTTAAAATATGCAGATGTGCTATTAATAAGACAAAAATATTTCTTATCTGATTATTTGATGGAATAATTGATAGAACACATGATTACTAAAATAATTAATTGTTGCAGCCCTGTGGTAATCACATTACATGCATTATCACAAACAGATTTAATGTAATTGCTAACTTTACCCTGTTCAGTCACACATTGATAGCAGACTGACTCCATCTTACTGCCATTTTATTGCTATCTTGATGCACCAACCTTGCTTTGAAGACAGCAACTGAGTGCGAATGATCCCCTTTTCAGAGGCAAGGAGATCACAATAATCACAGTAATTTTGTTTGTGCCACAGCCTCATCCAAAATAACTCATCTATCACTCATCCAAATAATTGAATTCAGGTTTTTAGTGGCCACAGGTGTATAAAACCAAGCACCTAGGCATGCAGATTGCTTTTACAAACATTTGTGAAAGAATGGGTCGCTCTCAGGAGCTCAGTGAATTCCAGCGTTGTACCGTGATAGGACGCCACCTGTGCAACAAGTCCAATCATGAAATTTTCTCATTACTAAATATTCCATAGTCAGCTGTTAGTGGTACCATAGCAAAGTGGAAGTGATTGGGAATGACAGCAACTCAGCCACGTAAAGTTTATAGACCAGGGCTAGTGGATTCTGAGGTGCGTAGTGCTTTCTGCAGAGTCAATCACTGCAGACCTCCAAACTTTATGTGGCCTTCAGATTAGCTCAAGAACAATGCATAGAGAGCTTCATGGAATATGTTTCCATGGCAGTGGAGAGCAGTGGAGACATGTTGTCTGGAGTGTCGTATCACACGCCTCCATCTGGCAATTTGATGGATGAGTCTGGGTTTGGTGGTTGCAAGGAGAACGGTACTTGTCTGAGTGCATTGTGCCAAGTGTAAAGTTTGGTGGAGGTGGGGATTATGGTGTGGGGTGGTTTTTCAGGAGTTGGGCTTGGCCCCTTAGTTCCAGTGAAAGGAACTGTAAATGCTTCAGTATGCCAAGACATTTTGGACAAATGTCATGCTCCCAACTTTGTGGGAACAGTTTGGGGATGGCCCCTTCCTGTTCCAACATGACTGCGCACCAGTACACAAAGCAAGGACCCTAAAGACATGGGAACACATCCCAACACCTTTGGGATGAATTGGAGCGGACACTGTGAGCAAGACCTTCTCAGATCAGTGTCTGACCTCACAAATGCACTTCGGTCAAAAATACCCATAAATACACTCCTAAACCTTGTGGAAAGCCTTCCCAGAAGAGTTGAAGCTGTTATACTTTAGCTGCGAAGGGTGGGCCGACATCATATTGAACCATATGGATTAAGAATGGGATGTCAGTCAATTTCATATGTGTGAAGGCAGACGGGCGAATACTTTTGGCAAAATATAGTGTGTTTGCAGACACATGAGCTTTAAAAATTACCCAATTTTGCCTCATGTATTGAAGGATACTGTATTTAAAGTGAGACAAAAAGAGAAATAATCACAAACCACTCCTTGTACTCTTTAATTTTGAATTTGCAATAAGTGGATGTTTCTATATTTGTGCACCTGAGCCTGTCCAAGCTCCTGTGAATTTCCATTGCCCTAGGTCCCCTTCCTTCACTTTTCATGTTTTTTACATCAAGCTGGCACAGTGCCAGAATTTATAAGGCTCACATCTATTACACATGAAATCACCTTTTTGAAAACCAAGTGAGACAATGACACTGTCTTAACTCTGCTTGCTGATTTGTATTTTTACCTGTTAAAAGCCATGATACCACCCAGTCTAAACATTATAATTTTCCTCAAGAACAGTGATCCATGTGACAGTTGCCACAGGTCTACTGTGATCTGTAACGAAGGGGGGGTTATGTGCATATTGATAGTTATTTGAATCCAACAGGTCCAGACACATGAAGGTGTTTTAGCAGCTGTTACTGCACTACCAGATTTAATTAAACGATGACCAGAATTAATCTGCATTGAAGAGGCCACAGCTGCGGGGCTTCATCAAAGGCCTTTTGATATGTTGATGTCTTTTTGATTCAACCAAATTACTGAAAGATTCTGCCTGTGCTTGCTCTAGCATGTCAGCCATTCATATGCTTTTGTTTCATCTTGTTTTGTGCAGTCCACATCTATCTGTCGCTAGATTGATTGCTGTATCCACATAAGACTCTAAATGTTGCACATAGCTGTTCTCATCTTTTGCCCCATTACGACCTTCCCACTTGTTTTCTTTAATTCTCTTGCCACACCTTCATTTTTTTTTGTTTTTTTTTGTTTTGAGCCACGTTCTATTTCAGTTGATTTCACCATCAGAACTTTGACTTCAGTGCTAAGGGAGAATTCATCCACTGATTAGGGGGCTGTTCTGATGACTGCAGCTGCACCAGGGCTTCACCAGAATAGCCTGAGGAATGAGAGCCTTGAGAAGAGGATTGCCGATGTAAGGGGAAGCTGTTATCGCTATGACTGTCTTTGTAACAGACTGCAGATGGCCATGCACTCTTTTAGGGGTAACTGATGCAGCTACTGTGCAGGTTGATAGGTGCTGGCGAAATTTCTATCCCTTTCACAGCTCCATTGTCACAACAGTGAAGACTTTACTGAATGTTAAAAAAAAAAAGGGGGGGGGGTCAAAACTCAAAGAGACACTTGATTGTGGCCTAAAGCTTTCTTAATCATTTTTCTTTGAGAGAGCCTTATTAGCCTGAGGTGAGATCCATTAATGATGCATGTATGTGGTAAATCCATTGGTCATGTGTGATTATAGTTGGCAGGCACAGCTCATTAAACAATCATCGAAAGCAGCACCCTTTCAATTCATAATGCCCATTTTCTCGACTTAGACGCCATTAGTTTGTCCTCTTTTTGTTCAAGTCAGTTCACCCCTAAAAAAGAATCTAAACTTCTTATTTACAGAAAAGTTCTCCAACATTTGGATTTTAGTGGCAGAAAGACTTTTTTTTCAGTCTACAGTATATTTGGAAAGCTTGTCATCTGAAAGTAGTTAAAACACTCTGTATTTGGTTTATGAGCATGTGTTATTAATTTATTTGAACATCCACTTTTACTCGAGCAAAAGTTCCACAGTTCGATCCTGGGAGGAAACAGATCCTTTGGGGATTGCATCCAGCATAACAACCTGCCAAATCAAATATGCAGAGCTACCTGCTGTAGCGACCCCTTGTGAATAAGAGGGCAGCTGAAAGTAGCTCTAGTCACTGCAATGTGTGAAAAAAGTAGACTTAGGAATAACAGCTTCTTAGGTTTGACGTCTTAAGCTGTGTACATACTGGAAGCGATTCACTGGTTGCGCGTTGCTTTGAAGCTGACGGCTGGTCATTTTTGGACATTCCCTTTTCTGCTTGCCTAGGTGTCCCTCTAAGGTACTTATTACCAGGTCAATCAACAGTATACTTTACTCTCATTGATAGTTGCTTCAGTTTCTTGCCAGGAAGTTGAAAAAAGTTTATCTTGGGTCCTTTTTTGTGGCACCAGGGGTTATTTTGCCTGTAGTCACTTGAAATCGCCAAATTATCATTCGCTTTCTTTGGTCTCTGGCCGCCACGTCGCTGTAAATCGCTTCCAGTGCGTATACAGCTTCATGTTTCAAAGATGGCTGCTGAGCCACAATGACATGTCTTGCACAGACATGTCATTATCATAAATGTGATTAAAAAGTGATCAAGTAAAGCATACAGATAAATCTAAATGGATTTTTTTTTTTAATTGTTATTTCTATGTGGGGGGGACGAAAAGGAAAGTCTGTTCTTACCGAATAGTTGGTGAGAATATTTTACCTTTTTTTTCTACATTAATTTTTTCAGCACTGTGCTCTTTCCCTCTTCATTTTGCTCAGGCTGGTTCTCACATATAATCCTGTCGGCATCAGATTTTCAAGGCCTGGTTTGATATTAAAGAAAGGCACACACAAGCACAGGTTGGTCTACACCATTCCTGTTGCCTGTCCATCTCCCCTCAGCTTGAAGATCTCCAGTTTGATCCTACTGACTAACTTCACTCTAGTTTTTAGTGGTTGTACACTGGGTTGATTCTTATTCCTGTTGTGAACCATCTTTGTGACCCGCCCATCATCTTCAACCTATCCCTTTTTTTTTTAATCCTCCACAATGGGGCCTTCGTCCACCTTTAGCAGTTCTAATGAGGTGCATGTCCAATTAAGATGCAGCTGCCTCCTGTGTTGTAAGAGCCATTCTGGTATTGATGTCATCCCTTGATCATTTTTCACAGCTGCTTCCAATATCCTGCTCTTTATGAGAGCCTGTTTCATCTTTTATGTGCTAGCATTTGTGTGCATATGTGTGCAAATATAGACTGTGCAAATACATCTGGTGGCTTTGTTTGTGCAATATGTACACATATTCAAATTTCTGTGTGTGCGTCTGCTTGCATCTTTTTTCTTTTTCTTTTTTTTTTTTTTTTTGCAAGTTTGTGTGTTCTTGTCTGTGTCAGTTTCTATCCTGATTACCAGTCTTCTGCTCCCTGTCTGACCACTGGGGCTGTCTCCTTTGATTGCATTGATTTAGTGCCCGCTGCATCCTGTAATGAAAGATGAAAAATGAACAGCATGCTCTGACTATGAGGTAATTGGCCTGCACCTAGCTTCTCATCGCTCTCATGAGACCGAGGATGAGGATGGTAGAAGACATTCGTATGTGGGGGAGTCATGTGAGCACTACTTTGTGTGTCTCTCTCTTATGTTTTTTGTTTGTTTGTTTTTTTTTGGGGGGGGGGGGCAGTTTTTGTGATGTTCATACTTCCATGAGATTTTAGAGGCAAAATCATCAACACCCTGATGTTCAATCTAATAGCTCATGTTCTCGTTTTGTGTTAATGCTAACACTGCAGCACACAGTTGCCTGTCTATTAAGTACATCTAGCTACATAGTGTACAGTCTTATGCAATTCTCTTGCAATAAATTGTACTTTCATGAGCAGTATATTTTTTGCAGAGCTGCATTATATTTCAGCTGATTTTCAACTGGTTTGCTTTACAGTGGAATGGTGTCGCTATTAGTTGTCCATCCAATTATGTCGAGAAAGCTGGATGCAGTAGGTGGGATTCACTGAAGGGCTGTTTTATTGGACTGCATTAGTTTTAGCTAGTTCTACATAATGAGAGTGTGTGTTTTGTGGAAAGCAGTACCATATAAAAGAAGCTGATATTTGCATTGCAGAGCCACTTTGCTGTGTGGGCCAGATGCTTGACTGGCAGGGTTATCTGTGAGCGAGCAGATGGTTTGGAAGAATAAGTCTTGTCAGAAAATGGATGGCAGCCATGTAATGATCACTCTCACATCAGATGCCAGCATTTTCATCCAGATTCCTGTCTTTGATTAGGTTTGGAAACAAAGCACTTTGGTTAAGGTTAGGTAAAGCCTGATCTAAATTTGGTCTTTATGGGAGTTGCTGACATTTTTCTTTTCAAAGCATACCAAAATCATTTTATCACTTTCTGCCAGTGACTAAGCTATGGTGGCTATTTTACTGCCCAATTAAGTACTTCAGCGGGAAACGTGTTATCTGTGATTATCTCACTAAGGAACAGGTTCGTGACCTCCTGGCAACCTCTGGTTACTAGGGAAAAATATGTTTATTCACTGACCGGTTGGTGAGTGATTGCTGGAGTTTGATGGCTGTTGCTGGATGAAATCAGTTGCGAAGAGGGTGCTGCACCACAAACCACGTTGTTTTTGCCTACAGACACTCAAACTAACCAGCTTGAAAGAGTTTGGTGGCAGACTTTGGCAGAAACTGGAAACAGAACACTTGCCTTCAAAGTAAAAGTTGTGCTTTGCTGTTGAAACCGTTATGGTTCAAAAGAGACAACTTTTACTCTGAAGGTGAACAGTCGTTGTTGCCCGTTTGTGTTGGCTTCATCACAGCTTCACTATTGCTAAGAGGGTAGTTGGAGAGGGTTTGTAGTCAAGTTGGAGTCTAGCAGATTGCCAAGGGAGATCAAAATTTAATCTACCAAAGCTAACAACATTTCATCACTGCGGTAATAGAAAATGAATACTGCATGTAATACAGTAAATGCCTAGATTTGTGGATGTGTTGTAGCCCCAGCTCAGTGTATTGTTTGGCTACGTTAACTAGCCTTTTGTGCTAGTTTTCAGATGGAAAGATTAGAGTGCTTAAAAAACAAATCTCAGACCACCTCCCATGGCTTTAAATGGATGCTCATTGCCAGAGCAACTGTCAAAACAAACGAAAATGAAAAGGTGGTGTGTAAGTTCAGGAGATGGGTGTATGTAAGATATGATCCCCATATAGTTTTCTAATTCAAAGCCAACCAAAGTTAACACAAGATAGAATTTAGCACTAGATACTTGTCATTAGGCCAAGTGAAAATCATTGATCAAGATTGTCTTTTCAAATTAATTTTTATTTCTGATGAATAAGTTGCTCGACATAGTGTAAGTCTCAGTTGCTCAGTAAACCTAGCTTCAGTTATTACCACCGCTTACTACATGGCGCAGCAAACTGAAAAATGTCTGCTCTTCAGTCCCAAAGGCTCACTAGCTTGGCAACAGACACTGCAGTAATGCCCACACATGGTGTAAACAGGGAAACAGGAAACACACTGGAAAACGGTTATATCACGCTTCCCCCACAACACACATAAGCACACAGACACACTTGCACGCACAAACTCCAAAAGTCTGCAGATTTACTTAGCCAAATATACTTTTTTCTGCAGGTGTCAGACACAAGTGTTTCCCTCCCTATTAAGATGCTTGCAGGATCTTGTAACACAAGATATGTAAATGCTGCCACACTAATGAGATATATTTGTGATACAAGCTGTTAGTCTTGCTTTTAGCTTGTCGTCAATTCCAGCAGTGAATTTTTGAAAAGGTTTTATTAATTCAGTGCTGCTTGTAGGTGGAAATGGTCAGGCAGCAACCACTTCAGACAGATGAATGATGGGAATTACAAATTACCTTTGGTCAGATCAAATGGCTAGTATAAATACAAAGGATGGTGCGCTGAGTTAATGTTGTATCGTAATGTAGATAACAATATATTTTTTTTGTTTGTTTTTTTTTTAATCAAAAGGTTTCAGCACATTTTGATGAGCACAGTCATTGTTTAATGCTTTGAAGCAGGAAATTATAAAATAGTTTCTGTAGAAAAAGCTTTGTTAGTCATGTGTGTATACTGTAGGTAAGTCTGATTCAGCACTACAAGCTGCAGCAGTGCAACACGAACCTCTTCTGTTCACAACATCCTCCCCTGGCTTCAGCATAGGAAAATTTGTCATTGTATTTTTAAAAATTTTTTTTAGAAAGCCTGTATTCTCTTATGGTGATGTACCTTTTTGTTGAAAGCAGTCCTCCTCCAAGTGCTTAAACTTCCATTACTTTTGTGCTGCCCCTGCAAGAGATTCATCTCTTTCTGTAGACTACCTGTAGGAAGCTTCGAAGGCTAGGAAGCCTGAAAAAAGAGACCACAGATGGTCAACTTTAAGTAGATCATAAATAAATTTTGTTGCACAGTTGTGCTGGGTCTGCTGTGACATTAGGCAGTATTGTTTGCTTCTCCCAGCAAACTGTGGTTTTCATCAGTATAATATTGCAGCTCCTGGGCACCATCAGTCGGGCTTTAAAAGATAAGAGAAATCATTTTGCTTACAGTGAATACGGATGCCTTTCATATCAGATACGTAGAAGTAACCTAAGCTACAGTAGCTAACACTGAGTGATCACAGCTCAGTGTGCATTCTGTTCCATGGTGTAATAGTTATTACTATAAACAATTTTAAGGTAAAAGAGTCGGGGTTAGGGTTGGTGTTGAAAGTAATGAGAGTAACTGGCTGTAGCTTTGTATTCAGTGTGCAGACCCGATCACTGACAGTCAAGGTGATCTGTAATGACTCTTCATTCATATTTTGTATTATATTTTCTTTTTTTACACTTTCTGGTCATTTTCTGACTACCCAACTGCTACTACCAGTAGGATTACTGATGACTGCCATGATTAAGTTACAGTGGATAAATAAATGGTCCTCAGAATCAAACTCCTAAATGTAGACATGCACAGTTATTTAGCTGACAAAACCATGACGCTATTACAATTTCACCCAGCTTTCCAGTCCATACAGTCACTATATACAGTATGTAGTTGGCAATAACAATACAGCTTCATCAAGAAAATAATACTTTCAGTCCAGGATGTAGCCTGTCCAGCACTTGAACATTGCCACAGGATGAGAGTGAGGTGAGGAAGTGTGATTCACACGGTATGAACTCTGAATGACCCATTCTGGCTGAAAAACCTCATGCACTTCAAGCTGCCTGGATTCAGCCTGCATTACATTATGCTTTTTTTTATTTTTTATCCACAATAGGTAGATGTAAGGCTCAGCCTGAGTGCTTTTCTTTGGGTTTCATGATATTAAATAAATACAGTGTTGGGGCTGTGTTGGGTTGTAGTTTTATTACATTTGGCAGTAGGGTTCTGGTAATTTAGCTTTATTCATATTTGCATAGTGAAGCTGTTCAGTTACTTTTTAAAATCATCTTTCTCTGTTAACGACTGTACTACAAACAAATTTGGGTCAGTGATATATTTTAGTAGTTTTTAATGTTTGTCAAACTGAATATGGACAAATTAGGTGTAAAATGTAGGTAATAATTACTGGTTTTAATTAACAAATGTCCAGAACTGCTTATGCATGCAACTTCATAGGTTACTTGGCTAACTGAGTAATTAATCAAAGTGCTACCTGGAAGGCAGGTGTATGACTGATGGATGCATGCATACATACAACACCAAGCATACATTTCTTCAACTGGTATTAGGTTCTTGGTGGTGTATGTATACCATTTTTGCTGGCATGTGACATATATATGCAAAGCAAAAACTGCAAAGCTGTGCAGTTTCCCCATCACTGGCATACAGTACTGTAAGTACAGTTAAGAATGCATAAAGCCTCAGAAAGAATAGAGCTGTTGATTTTAGAAAGATGCCAGAGGACCTTGTCACATCTGAATTGCTCATTGATTTATAAGAAAAGTTCTTGTCTTCCACTGGTCATTGAAATACCCACTGGTTTCCGTGACAACAGGGAACTCACCTGGAAATGAACTCTTCATGCCAACAGTGCTGAGGCAGTACTGTGTTTCCAAGGATGTTGAAAGGCTTTGTGATCAAACACCCTCTGCTTTCTTACCGTTTGTGGAAATATTACTTTTCTGCTTCACTGTTCCTTTGCTCAACCTGGCATGAGGTTTGATTGCTTGTCTTGTATTTTCTAAAGTGCGCAACCGTGGAATCTATTGAACATAGGCCTACATTGATCTGAATATCATTGCAGAATGCAGAACGACTGCCCTCTCTGAGCACCTCTTCTGTTCACTCTAAAAGGGTTGTTTTATAGCTCAGTCACATTAGAATAAAAATAGGGATAAAAATAAGGAACAATCTATGAGGCTCTGGCTGAACTCTGATTATAAGTAGTTAATGCGAATTTCTGGTTGCAGATTTGTGATTTGACAATTAATCATCTGAATCTGTCAAAAATAGATTGCATGGATGTAATTGCAAACTTGACCCCATTCAGACAAACACTAATAGCAAACTGACTGTTTTATTGCCTTTATTTTGAAGATGGCAACTGACTGCGAGTGGTCGCAGACTTGGTCGTTATCTTCAAAGCAACAATTTCAAAGGCCAAATAATCGCAAATTCATTGCAGACCGTTGAAGCTGCAGTCTTCAACCACTGTTTTCACTAATGTGACTAACTTTGGCCAACTGTATTGGAAAAGGAGCTTCAAGGAGGTGTTTCAGTAGTGAAAACATTCAGTGAAGTGCTAATCACAGATTTAAAAATTTATTTTGTATAAAATGTAAAAAAAAAAAAAAGGCAGTGCACCCAAAACTTCCATGTCAAGAAGGACATGTAGTCATGTTTTAGTTGTTTGTTTGACTCATAATAGAAATGCTCCTGTGTGTTTCAGCACAGAGCTGTCACTGGACTTAAAAAAAACCCGCTGTGCTAGACTCTAACCTCATTGTGCTGTGGCATATTGAATAAGCTTGAAATAAGGAGCTAATTTTAGAATCCAATGTACCTTGATATTTGACTAAAGAAATAATGGCCACCACGCCACAGCGTCTCTTAATTACTTCTGTTGTGTGTTTGATTAAGGTGCCATGGTGCCGTGTCGTCTCTCAGGAATGAAATGTGTGTTTGTGTCTGTGTGCTGGCCCTTGTGTGCTGGTGTGTATTTATGTGTATGCACTTGTCTTCATGTTGCAGTGGGGGGTAAAATTGATTTGAGAGCCAGAACTACTTAATCTTCTTTTAAAATTGGTATTTGACAGAAAGCTTATTTCACATGCCAGAGAGGACAACGTGTGTGTGTGTGTGTGTGTGTGTGTGTGTCTGTCTGTCTGGGGGGGCAGGGCTGATTCTGCATTGACATCATTTTTTTTTTAATTCCAACTTGTTTCGGCTGTATGAAGCAAGGAGCTTGCAATCTGTTTTTATTTTAATTTTTTTGGAATGGAATCAGATAACTGTTCACAATATTGTGCTCACTGTAAGACAGTGATGCGCCTTTTCTTCACTGTATGCAGAGGGACACACAGTATATTGAAGCCAGATGTTTTAAAGCAGTATTCACAAATATTAAAAGGGCTCTATCCAAGAAGCACACATAGTTTTTTTTTTTTTTTTTTTGTGTGTGTTGTTTTTTCGTCTTCTGAAAGAAATATATTGTGGATTACTGTGAAAGAAATCTGATTCCTCCAGCTGTTAAAATGAATTTCACTCTCCTGGTGCTTGGATTGACACGCAGAGATTGGGCAGAGAGCACTCTACTGGAATTTTGCTATGAAAGAAGCAAAGGTGCTCTTTGCCTCTTGTGGATGTTTCCAACAGAGGTTATAAGATATATCCAACTGGGAGAAGACCTAGAATACAATGAATTTAGTTTGCACATGAGCTGATGGGTATAGCTGAGGAAAAGGATGTCTACATTGTTTGGCCATCTGCAACTGCATTTTAGACCTCCCCAGACTAACCTGGTGTTTTTGAAATTTTAAGGTGTAGACTTACAGCTTTAATTAACAGTGGCAATTAACCCTTTAACAGCGGGCGATCACCGCCGATGCGCTTGTTACCTTCCCTTACTTGCCGTGAACAGCTGGTTAAAGCTGTAAGGTAATTAACCGCTTTAAAGCTACAGACATTTTTAAAGTAGTCTCCCAATTTTCACAGGCTTAAAAGTTACTTGAAAAACTAGACTTATTTTTAATACTTGTATGCAAATCCTTTACAGTCAATGACTGCCTGAAGTCTGGAACATCACCAAATGCTGAGTTTGCTGCACTGCGATGCTTGGCGAAGCCCTTAATGCACTCACCTTCAGTTAGTTAAAAGCATGCTCGATGAGACTTTTAATAACATTTCTTTTTTTTGCCTTAGGAAGCTAATGTTTTGCTTTCGTGGTATGTTTTAAGTGATTATCCAGCACCGCAGTGGCCCATCCTGACAGTTTTGCAGCGAAATCTGAGCAGGAAGTATTGCTCTCCACACTTCAGATTTTATGCTGGGACTTTAATCAGCAGTCATATCATCAATAGATACTAGTGACCCAGTTCCACTGGCAGCTATAAATGCCCCTGTGTAACACTGCTTCAGATGTGGTTTTATGCTTTGGATCATGAGCCCTTCTTTTTACTCTATACTCCTTCAGTTTCTGGTACAAGTTAATTGTGTCATAGTCTGTGGTGCGGGTTTATTTACAATGAAGCAAAGGCAAGATTTTGAAAGCTGAAGAATTTCCAGTTAGCGAATCCAAGGCTCCAATATAGACAGGTCCACAGATAAATCTGTCCACGGGAAAAACTCTCTGTCAGTAACTCACTCGGAGACAGTGCTGGATTCCTGCGCAGAGGAGAACGAACAGAACGGAATGAGCATTTTTGTTCTTCCGTGATAGCAGTGCTTTGCATATTGAAGTAAACCCTCTGTATTTACATTCATAAAAGACACTTTGGATCACAGACTCTGATAATGACACACCTACCTCATCAAAATTGTTCTGGACTTGGCAGGAACAATGCAGGGGTTTTTATTCACCGAGGAAAGCAGTTTAGTTTTCTTCTGTTGCCTTCTAGGCCTTTTTGTGTTGCTGAGTTGGCCAGTGCATGCCCTCTTTTTAACAATACCCCAAGCTATTAATATGGCACCTCCTAAACTTTCTATCCAGGGCTGCATATAAAACAAAATAGGCACCCACTAAAGAATCAAATGGCCAGAAATAACAGGAAAACACATATACTACTGTTAGGTAGGATAACACAGACCTCCCGATGGCCCGTTTTGAGCTAAGCAAAAAAAAAAAAACTGCTAGTACTCAATCCTGAGCAGAGACATAAATAAGACAACCTCCCTTTGTCTTTAATGAGAGCTGGTGAAGTAAGTGATGAAAGATCCACCATATATTAGAAAGTTGATATCATCATGCACTAGCAAATTGATTTTCTTAAATTGCAGATGTTTAGATGTTTAGGTGTGATTAAGCAACAAGCATTTCATCATGAGCCAAATAATGTGATTTAAGAGGTGCAAGTGCTGCCATATCCTCCTGTTATATTAAAACACATCTTTGTGATTACAAAAACACTCAAACACCCTAACACAACAATTTAATCTGAAATAAAATGTAAAAGTGATGTATGAAATTTGAAAATGATAGAGCTTGTTAAAGATTTCATGTTTGAATATTATTATAGAGAGCTTAAATTTTCATTTTGTACAACCTAATTTATAATCTTGGCATTCAGAGGCTGATTCCACATGAGGAGAGGAAGCCTGCATTATTCATAGAGATGGAAAAGACTGTAACAAGATGCAAGAGTAATTTGATGATCGTGACGATGATATCTTTATTGTCCGCTGGGAGAAAATAATTGCATGTGACAGATTGTCAGTTGATGTATAACGCTACAAAACAAACAACCATATAACTACATATGAACAGACCTCCATAGGCCAACCACACAAGTAATTCATAAATACAACTGAATCCTAATGTATACTGACAGGCAGAGTATTCCCGCTATAATTCCTATAAGGCTTCAGCAGCATGTACAGGCTACAGCAGCTGTGTTTTCCTTTTAGAAAATATGCTGGGTCATTCATACTATGAATCCCTGCTTAATTAGACAAGTTTAAGTTAAATTGTAGACGTTACCATACTTAGACATGCTGGCAGTATTCCTACTTTCATTTATCACATTTTTGTTCCTCGTTATTGTGAGTGAAAACATTAACAAGACAAGAAGCTATACAGATGAGCAAAATGAAATAAAATGGCATTAATGATTCTTTCTCAGCTCTAATTTTTTACCCTATCTGGGTGCTGATTTCTGTCCCCTGAAATTATTCACAGAAATTCTACCTTCAGAATATTTCCAGAGAAAAGGGAAGACAGCGACTTTCAGACATGCCCAATTATAGCCAAATTGATAATCATGATTATTTTGATCAATCTTGAGACCACAATTACTTCTCATAATTATTCATAGATGTTTTTATTGCACTGTCGTGTAAACAGAACCTTCTTTGACCTCTGTACAAATGTTTGCATCACAGTAAAATTGGTCCTCCTTATTCACCTAAATTCAGTGCATATCTTACAAGAGAAGTTATGTATATTTATCTATATACATGCATGCATATCCTCAGGTGCTGATTTAGAGTTGCACTTGATTTGTGTTTGCTTTGTGTTTTAATTGGTGGAGCATGCATTTTAAATATTGCACGATCATGCACATTTATTTTTTGAAAGCCAAAATAGTGATCAGGATTAAAGTTTAATTAAAATTTAATTGTGCAGCTCTACTATGTATATAAAGGAAGGCCTAGCCTGCAGGTCTGAAAGAGAAGCCAGTGCAGAACTGCCTTAAATCTGCGTACTTTCTGATTGCCAGCAGGGGGCGACTCCTCCAGCTGCAAAAATAAATCAGTTTGTGTAGAAGTCTAGGAGAAATAGCCCTACCTGTCACTCCACCTATGACCTCAGTAGGCACTTGGCTGATGAGTTGATGGTCATAGAGTTTGATGTTCGTTTTGTAAATTATGGATCCCTGCAGAGAAAAAAGACAAATATATATGTTTGGTTTAAAAAAAAAAAAAAAAAAAAGATAAGATGGCCAATATGCTCAACTTCAAAGCTTCAAAACAGGATTAGAAAAACAAGTGATGTAATGGTGGTTACATATAAATGTAATATATAGTCTATAATGCATATACAGGATAATATTAATATTTAAAATAAATATTTTCAATTATTTGTTAGTATTTGAGTGGCTAGTGCATTATCCTTTATACATAATATATGATGAAATCCATTCCATGGATTGTTCATAACAAAATCATTGTAATCCACCAGGTTCAGTTCCTCAGATACCAAGAAGACTCTTGTGTTCGTTGTGCTTTTCTTATTACTGAGAAATTTTAGAGTTTGACTTTGCAGAAGTGTCTCTAGAAAATAATGGTGGACTACAAGGTCAAACTGTTCCTCAGGTTAGTTATGTCAGACAGCTCAGCAACAGTGTTTTTTGTACACGAAAAGAACAATTTGGTATAAACTTTGGCCTGCAACTTTGCAAGCCTTTTACATGTACAGCTAAGAGTATACAATGAACAATACGTACCACATTAAGCACTGAAAATATAATACTTGCGTTTACTCCTCTTCATTTGTCAGCAGAGAAAGATGAGTTCAAATTAAATAAAGGTATTTGTTATTATGACTATGCATAAGAACTCCACTTTAACTGTAATCCATTATGTTGATCACTAAATCACACAAATCTATACTCTTTATTCTAAATTTACCTACCAGTGCTCGGATTGAACCTAATATGTTTACTGGTATTGGAGTGCTCGTACAGTGCAGTTATATATGCTGAGTGGGTGGCTGAGCAGACAGAATTTGTTATGGTGCAGTTTGTTGTTGACAAACTGAGTGCGCTTCACTTCTAATGCATGCATTTGTTTTTCAGTGTGCTTTTTTTCCTGTCCATGTACTTTATGCAATGTATGTATACAAGGCTGGAGTAAAGGGATTGGCAATGCTTGCTTAGGGTGGGAAAGCAGCTATTGGTGGATTCCCAATTTTAGTCAGAGACATGAGAAATAAGCTGCTATGATTAATTAGAGCTCTGGTCCAGTATTTTTGTTTATTGTGGAGCTTAAGTACTTAAGGGCTGCTTAGAGGTGATGCCTCAGTATTGGAGTCCTTCCTTTTCCTGTCTTATTTTTGCCTTTATCCTACTCTCGCCCTCCATTATAGTCCTGATTGTTCTTCCTCTTATGCTTTAGAAAGGTGAGTGAAAAGACACGATAACAGTTATTTAATCCACATTAGACCATGGAGACAATGCTTTCCAGTTTGTGCAAAGGCGGCATGTGGCCCTTGTACTATTTGCATCGCTGCTTTCGTGCTTGGTGCTTTCACTGTGGAATTGCCCATAAAAAAAAGGCAGGTGCTTCCTGGGGAGAGCATGCTTGTGCTTGTATCCTATTACTGGTTGAATTTTTTTAATTTTTTTTTTTCTCTCTCATATCCATCCACTCTCACAGAGCACTCACAGAACGTAGATACATATGTACAGAATCATACTTGAAAAGACTCTATCTCTATACAATTCCTTCATGAAAGGTGCAAAAATGCAGATACAACATATAAAATATGTTACATAGAAAGCATATAAAATACATAGAATCTTCACACGCTCCCGCTTTCTCACATGCCACACACACACACACACACACACAGTCTCCTATCTGAGGCTAGTGAATAAAAAAAGCATCATTATCTCGCTATGGCCGTAATGAGAAGCACACACCTGTTTTGCACAGCTGTTCCCAATCACAAGCTGTCGCCCTTCACTCTAGTACCAGAAGCTCTGGAGGTGATGACTATGCAATGCCATAAATCACCTGCTGAGAATCTAGTCACCACGGAAACATGCCTCATTAGAATCTGCTAACTGAAGATAGTTGTCCTTTACCCCATCACTTAAAGTCCTGGAGCAGAATGGGCTGTAGTCACTGTAGCTTTCAGCCTAGCCTTTGGTACTGGCTCCATGGAGGACACGTATAGCATGAGCTCGTGTGTGCAGGCAGAGGCCCCCGTAATGCCTGGTTTCTTGAGTCATGGCGCCTTTGCAGAGGTTACATATGGGTTGAAGCATGCCTGATATGAAATACATAATATCCTCCCTTTTCTTCCAGTGCAGTCAAGTGTGCACATTAATTTCTAGAAAATAAAGGATTTGAACTGATCCTACATAGTTGCTATTTCCCAGTTTTATCTTTTTCTTCAAGTAATATGCAGCTAGGTCTGGCCTGCCATATTGAGAAATGATTCTGAAAGTATGGGTAATTTGTAATATCTTTAAAGATGGTGTCTTTGCTGCTCGCAAACCCTCTGCCTCACCATAAATGTCACCAATGACAATTTGCAAATGGATGGTGTTATATCTCCAGCAGGTTCTCCCTTTGAAAGGCTCTTCTTTGTCCCTTCAGCAAGACATTTCAAAGAAGTTCCTGAATAATGACTGACAGAGTAGCCATTATGGTTATGATTATGCAAGAGCCATCAATGTTATGTTTGTCTTTTCAAGTAAATTGTCACTGGAATAAATCACGCATGCTTTAATGACAAAAAACTTTCTAGATGGTAATAAATATAGTAAAACATAAATAATAACAAAATTATACAATTAAATATTTGCTTTAAGTGGCTGTGAACAAAAAAGTAATGTGTTCATGTGCCAGCCTACCTGTGCGTCTGCCTTTTTGATTAAGGCTCTGCTTGTTGTCATATCTGTGGATCTAGATTTTCTTCTGTGCCACAGTTTAATTTGCCTCTTTCATTGTCACACCAGCCATTCACTTTGGTTGGTGTGCGTCTTCGAGTTTCTGGACATTTCTGTCTTACAGACCTTTTCGGACCAAAAGAGAATAAAGAAAGAAAAATGCAGGAAAAGAAGATAGGTGGGCGATGGATTTGATGGATGGAAAGTAAAAGGCGCAGTGGTGGGTTGTGGTCTTCTCACTATGACAGGATATCGACTTTGATCGCAATATTCCATTTTATTATTAATCAAGCACAGAGACAATAAGGGAAAAAAAGCTTTAAAACTGGGAAATTTTAAAGAGTGCATTTGCAGATATTGAGATGGCTACAGATTTTGCAGTATAAGCAGCGTAAATCTGAAAGATGCTACACATAAGCATATTTATATGATTTTTATAATCTATATTTTACTATTGCCCTGCAGTAGTTTGACTTCATCTATACCAAAAAGATGCAACATTTTTCAGTGTGGCTGCTGTTTGTACTGTACATTTGTTACCATGTTTCAGTGATGCATTACCTGTTTATACATGCATAGTGTTTCTCTTGTGTCACAGTTTCTGAAATTGATCCAAGTTTTGCTCCATGTATCTGACTAGGGTTGTTACGATGCTAGAATTTCAAACAGACGGGACTGATTGATAGTGTTTGCTGCCTAGCTCCCACACTGTGTTATTATTAGCTGCTACATGCTTCCTCACTAATAACTTAACAGAAAGCTAATGTAGGTAATTGCTAATAGATAAATGGCTGATGTTGATGTGTGCATGGTCCTGTCTGAATGGGCCATCATGCTCGCTGTTCTTGCCTTGGCGACCAGCGCCACACGACAAAAGTAGCTTCACGTCTTCTCCTCCTATACCGGCGCTGATATGGAGGTTTTGTCTGAGTAGAGACACCTGTCATTGAGGAGAGTACTGCAGTGGGTCCCTGCGCAGCCCTACTCAGTATATATGCAGACTGTGGTACCTATAGTACTTGGGGGATGGGGTGGGGAGTACTTTTGTGTTTTCAGAATTTTGGTATTGAAGATATGCTAAGTATTGGTTCTAATGGCATTTTATTGAGATGAGACAAAGCTACTCCTATGCTACTCCTGGACAAGAAAGTGGTGGTAACACTGTTAAGATGGTGTCATCCAAACGGGAGGCTGCTCTCTCCCAGTTTTCTAAGCCACATTGGTTCACTAGAAATATGTTTTTTGCAGTGGCCATTTTTGCCACATCATCTGTGACATCAGTATAATTTTTTTACAGGCATTATAACCAAGGAGAAGCTCTGAACACACAAATAACAAGGGGTGGCAGATATGGGAGGCTCGACTCAGATCAATAGGCTTGCATTTGGATGGAGAGAGATAAGGAGAGAGTGGATTTCTCACCACTGCAGTGTATTGACATACAATCTGAGCCTTTCTCATTATTCCGGTTTGAGTGTATTTGGCTGTTTAAAAAAAGAAGCAGGTGGAGTAACGTACGATATACCCTGATGCTTGTTTAAGCAAGAATTATGACTCACTACAGTCAATAGATTATCCTGACAACTATTATTCTTTTGTCCCCCCCCCCCCCCCCCCCCCCCAACCCTTCTCTTTTTAGGTAAGTGACAAAACTGCATGGATTGTATGTGAACATAAGATTCCTCAAAAGGTAATGTCAGTGTTTATCTGTTTTGTGATGTGAATAATTTCTTATTATAGTTAACTGAAAAACAACTCTATTAAAACACCTTCAACATCGAATTGCTACTACTTCGAGTGCATTAAGCAGTAATCCATAACACGATGATAATAACAAAAAGGGAATCTTTCTGGGAGGAACATCAGCAGCCTCATTGTGTTTTTATGTTCATTACTAATTGTTAGTTTGCCAGTGTGTATAATGGGTCTATCATGAGCAGTATGCATCTGCACTGCCTTCACCTAATGGTGGTGGTGTGTTTTGCTGCTAATCTGTTTATCTAATCAGATGCTGAGGTTAGGGGGTCCATCTCATTAACTTGCAGGATATTGATTTCCTGCGTTTAGGGCAAAGCGCTCTATAGCAGCTTGCCTCTACATTCCCAGATGGGAGGAATGCAGGTTCTTCAAGCTCATCAGGTGATCTCACCGATGTGTGTTTGTGCACACACTTGCAGTTATGCCTCAATTTATAAATAGCTACCAAAGCATACTGTATTTTTAAAGACAATTTGACAAAGACTAACACAAAGATGATGTTTAAAAATGAGCACTATTGTGGCACTCCCGGGGTATCTGGGGGTGCCAGTGGGTTCAGAATTTCATAACCAAGAGCATCTGTAACTGTATAGGCATCTGCAGCATCTGCAGCTGTATAGTCATGTGTAATCTGAAAGTATATAGTAAGTTTGTTGGTAGCAAAATTTGCTACTTTAGAGATCTTAAGAGAAAAAAAAAAGGGTTAGCGTCATCTGACATCCATTTCTGCCTAGGCTTAAAATCTGACATTTAGCAGCTGAGCTACACTTGATAAATCTCACCATTCATTATCAGTCAGACTGCATGCAGTATAAGTATAAAGCAGCTTTAATGGCCGAGAAAAGCCAAAATATCAGTAAGAGACCCCATTGTCATGTACCAGCTGTGTGGCAGGCAGAATTGGACCCAAATGCAGGACTCAGGAGACAGGACCTAAAGTCAAAAAGAAGCTTTAATGCTGAAATTTCTTCCAAAACATAGAAAATATAAAACTAGGTGGGACTGGAGCCAGGAATGCAAAATTTGAAGGGGAAAACACGGAACAAGGGAGTATACAGCATGAGGGATGAGGAGCAACGCGACAATGAACAGCAGGAGAAAAAGACAATATAAATACTCACAGGAAAATGAGAGGAGAGACTACAGGTGGGACGCATGGCTGGAAACCATAGACATAACGAGGCAAAAGAAGTAAACACAACACAAGCCACAGAAAACAACACAATTAAACAGGAAGGCACAACTGCATGGGGTTAACTTGACATAGGGGAGAACAGAAGGACTAGGCAGGGGAACATGGAAAGACAAAGGACAAATTCAGATGAGGCTGGGACACCAAGGAAAAACTAAACAGTGCATAGGAAACAAAAGACTAACCAAATAAAACGGGGAGTAACTAAACACAGAATTGCTAACAGACGAAAACTTGACAAGGCATGGGGAACACAGGGGAAGCATGATAACTAAGCGAGGGATAGAAAGCAAAAACCTATAACCAAGAGCAGAACCCAGTTAACTAAAACTAAGAGGGTCTGAGAGTATAAATACTAAATGCAGAGTGAAGTCTAAACAGGCTGTCAGAAAGGACTAAACACTGAAGTACTGCAGCTAACTAGACACAAAAAGGGTGGATATCAGGCTACTTATTATTTTAATAGCACATAGCCGCCATAGCCTGTGGTCTCCTAATAGTACATGGATGGAATTGATTGTAAATATTGTATTTCTGCTCCTCTGCTGCTAGGCAGTGTTGTAGTAAGTGTATTGTCACTCCTGCTGTCGTGAGCTAGATTGTGATAAGTGTGTGGGAGTGGCTTCTCTTGCATAGAGCACATCGGTGTGAATGTGTGCCATTTACTGCACTGAGGGTGGTGTGTGTGTATGTGTGCGTGCGTGCGTGCGTGTGTGTGTGCATTTGTGAATATCTGTGTGAGTATGTGAGGGCAATGCGTCATTCTGCGACTTGCAGAAGCCCAGGAGCTACCCTATGGTAGCTCCCATGCTGCTTCTATCTCTTATGTAACTATGTTGTTGTCATGTTCTCACACTATTGGCCTTTCTCGCACGCTCTCTTCTCTTTCTCTTCTCAATCCCTTTCAACTTTTTTGTATTTGTGCATGTACTGTATGTGCAGAGTACAGCAATTTTTGGAGCTATGGAGTTTGGGTGGGATTTAGTTTTTTTTTTTTTTTTGTGCTGATACGGCGTTCATAAGTGTGTGCCACAATGCAGCAGACAACAAGTTGTCGAGGCGTTCAAATCAACATTCTGTTTGTTCTATGATTGTTTTTCTGCATATGCTTTGCTTTGCGCCTTCCTTGTAATATAACTGTATCCTCTCTGTCTGTGTATCCATGCATCCATCCCCACCCACTCTGCAGCATACTTCCTGTGATGCAGCTGCAGTCACAGTCGGAGAAAACAAGAATTTTTATGAGTACTCCCTTTGTACAAGTCACTTTGAAGAGTATTCATTTCTGCGCTGAGGGACCTATTATAATTCTCATAAAGAAAAAAATACAGAGATTCTTTTTTGTTTTTCCTTTTTTAGGAGCTTAAGAGTTGGTATGATAAAGACATTTAAACCCTGAATATTGAGCAGTTAAGTTGCAAAATATTATCCAGGTAATTACTTGTTTCTAAAGCATGTTTTTATCTGCGTGCTAAACACCTAATATATGTAAACTACTCCTTACAGCCACAGCTGACTCGTGCCAGGCCAGACTTACTCAATAGATGACCCACCATAACTCAGCTATGGGAATTGGCTGTTACTCAGTCAGTGGGAGAAGATGTTTGTCAGCATGGCATATCTATTACCTTTCTGGACAATTTTAATGGTAACAGTAACATAACACTTTGTTATTATCTTGCTGTGCAGGATCACACACACAACTGCACTCCCGCATAGACTGTATATTAAAGATGGATTAATGGATGCCACTGCTATAATGTGATTCATTACATTGTGAAGCAGTTTTTAATGCCTTTTAAGCATTTTGGCCATTACCATTTTCTTTTATTTTTTAAACTGGATTTGACAACCTTCTAAGCATGGTGGCATGGTGGTTAGCACTACTGCCTCACAGCTAGAATGGCATCTAGAAGGTCTGGGTTCGCTTCCACCTTGACTCGGACCTCTTGCTGTGTGGAATTTGCATGTTCTCCCCGTGTCTGCTTGGGTTTCCTCCTGGTACTCCAGTTTCCTCCCACAGTCCAAAGACATGCAGTTACTGGGGTTAGGTTAATTGGTCACTTTAAATTGCCCATAGGTGTGAGGATGAATGGTCTGTCTCTGTGTTAGCCCTGCGACAGGCTGGCGACCTGTACAGGGTGCGCCCTGCCTCTTGCCCTATGCCAGCTGGAATAGGCTCCAGCACCCCCCCCCCCCCCCGACCCTGAACAGGATAACCAGAAGAGGATGGGTGGATTTGATAACCATCCATCCATTTTTATTTTATTTTTTTTAACCGCTTGTCCGATTCAGGGTCACTGAGGAGCTGGAGACTATCCCAGCTGTTACAGGGCAAAAGGCAGGGTACACCCTGAGATGTAATCTCTCAGCTAACTTGTAGCAACGTAAAATGACTGGCAAATTGACAGTTTCGCTTTCATGCTCAGCTCTGTCAGGAGTTGCCCTCATGTAGGCCTTAATGCAGGCTTCTGCATTGGCTTCATTTTGTACACCTCAGAGGCTTTATCCTTCTTTTACATATAGTCTTTGTTGTTCTTTATAAAGATTTAACATTAGATAAACAAGCTCTCCTGAGAGTATCTAGAAACATGATTTTATAGTTCTTTTCCATTCAGACAGTCAGTGCACAGAATTTGAAAGAAAACATCTGTACTTATTTAAGAGGATGGCATTTACATCTGCTTCAGCAGATGTAAATTTCACTTTGGTGAAAATTAAATTTTCAGTGGCTTGGTAAGAGAAGCAGTGTTACAATTAAAAGGTACCCTGTTGACCTCCAGTAGCATTATGAAGTAGACCCCGTTTCATTTCTCTCATTCACCCACACAAGTACACTCGAACACATGGCTGATGCCGCATACTGCATCTGCAGTGAAAAAAGAAAAAAAAAAAAGAAGCACTGGGGATGTCAACAGGTGGTATTAACACAATGGCAAAAAATGTTTAAATGTAAGAACAAAGAAGAGTGGTTGCTGCTAAGCACCATTCATCTGCAGACTTGATTTATTTTCTCTACTGTACAAAATAATTTTATGTTATTTTATGGCTGTTTTTTAATTCTTCTTTAAGTAGGCAATTTATCAGAAAGCCACATGTGCTCTCTAATAATTCTGTGTCAGTGCTGTTTCCTGCACATTTGTAATCAACTTTATTAATTGCTTGTCTTTTGAGGCGTCAAAACATCAAGTGCAATTAATGTTTATGCTTACTACTCACATTTTCCTCTAACATTTAATAACCATAGAGGAATTAAAATCCAATACACAGAAGGCATCTGTATTTTTTTTTTTTCTACTGACATGGGCCTCAGTTGTCATGCTTGAAGATGCACTTTGAGTAAGTGGAATGACTTCACACTTTTATCGACTGGGAAAACTCATTACGCTGTCATTTTCACATTGATTCCTCCGCCCACATGTACAGCACAACTGAAATACAGAGTGTTCAGAAATGTTCCCTGGAGCCTGTTGAAAATTTATCCTGGAACTGCAGAAAACCAGTAACTGAAGTGGATGATGCAGGTTGCAAGAGAGTGGATGTAACACTTGATTATAAAATAATTCCTAGAACACAGTGAACATCAGGGAGCTTTATATAACATATGAGGGAGGAATTTTTCTTGCACAGGGGTGAATATTTGTCAGTGAGCACAGTCATCTTTTTGATGAAAGATACTTATTGGAACTCTCCACCCTTCTGTGTCAGTCTACCCCTAAGTCAAATTTGTGTTGCTGTTTTCTGCAGATATGTTTTCTGCAAGATGTTTTGTGGCTCCCAGTAAAGCAGTAGGCGCTTCCTTTGATCTCATGTTAAAAACAGCTCAGAGTTGTAATTTCTTCTCCAACTACACTTAAAGTCTGCAACTAGATCAAACACACACGTATACAGAAAGGTATATACACTCACTGGCCATTTTATTAGGTAGAAATGTTAAACTGCTTTTTAACACATATATCCAGTCAGTCACGTGGAAGCGGCTCAGTGCATTTCGCCGTGTATAAATAGTCAAGGTGACCTGCTGAAGTTCAAACTGAGCATCAGAGTTGAGAAGAAAGGTGATTTAAGGGACTTCGAACATGGCATGGTTGTTGGTGCCATATGAGCTGCCCTGATGATTTCAGAAACTGCTAATCTACTGGAATTTTCATGCACATCAATTTTAGCATTTGCAGAGAATTAAAAAAGAGAAAATATCCAATGAGCAGCAGTTTTGAAGGTGAAAATGCCTTGTTCATGTCAGAGATCAGAGAACGATTGGCAGACAGCTGACAGGAAGGCAACAGTAACTCAAATAACCACTTGTCACAACCAAAGTATGCAGAAAAGTATCTTGAACCTTGAAGCAGATGGGCTACAGCACCAGAAGACCACACTGGGTGCCACTCCTAATTGTTGCTGACCACGTCCATCCTTTTATGACCACAGTGTTACCCATCTTCTGATGGCTACGTCCAGCAGGAGAATGGACCATGTCACGAAGTTCAAGCCTTCTCAAACTAGTTTCTTGAACATGACCGTGAGTTTACTTTTGAGATAGTGTGTACCTGAGACTCAGTGAGCTACTTTCAGATAATGTCAAAAGTTCACCCCACCCCACCAGCCTCACGTAGATTTCACAAAAATGTAACAAGCCTTACACAGCTCTCCTCTCACCCACACGCTGACTTTTATAGAATCTTTACACATCTTAAAATTCCATTTACCCTCCCATCCCATCCCCAATTGCGACACTGCATCTTATAAAACATTTAATGGATCTCTTGCGACATGCTCTCTCCTCTCCTCTCCTCTCCTCTCCTCTCCTCTCCTCTCCTCTCCTCTCCTCTCCTCTCCTCTCCTCTCCTCTCCTCTCATCATAGGACCTATATAGGACTAGTTTTACGTTATGTTGATTGTTCTTATTCCATAGTCAGTGTCAGTGTTCTCTCACCAACCATCTCTAACTTAAAGCCACCACCCACCTGCAGAGCATTTCCTAGTGTGCTGACAGGTTTCACGTGGTGATGTTGAGGTGTGGTAGAAAGGAAGGTGAAAGTTTGACTTTTAAATGTCATAGGAACCATGACAGCAGACAGGGGTGGCATGGCCATCACTGTCTGCTCCTCAGCCTTTCCTGTCAGATATAATCAAGGAGCAAACACTGAATGTGCACATGCTACTGATAACATAGGTTACAATAACATGAATAACTAGAAACAAGTTAATGCAATCATAATGGGCGTTTTTATTTGACAGTCTGTGTTTTAAAGTGATTTTTTTTGGAGGGTAATAAAAGTCATTTTAACAAATTCAGTTGAGAAAGAAAGATTTTATTTATCCCAATTTTGTCAGTATAAGGAAATAAAATCACCCTGTCCCACTAATAATGAATGATGGTGGTCTCAATTCCATAATATTATACTAGACTATCAGTATCGTTAAACATTATTGTAATCACAAGGATATCGAGGAGAATGAAATCATTTTTCCCATGTAGTCACACAATATTGACTCATTTTAACTGGAATTACAGTACACTGAAAAAGTCTTGAGTCATCCCTCAATTCCAGACTTTATTTTATTTTTTTGAAGTGGTCTTGAGCAATAGTTCTCAAGGCTTTCTGAAGGTCTTTTAAAGATTCTCTTTGGACATTGGCTGCTTTTTTTTACTCATTTACATTCCCTGAACTTGACTGTTTTCAGAGAAAGGGGAGTTTTTTTGTTGTTTGTTGAACCACTTAACACTGTCCTATGAATCATTCCAGCATTAAAAAGACACCTAACTCAAGGGATGAACCAGTGTTGTCTACACATAACAGCTAACTTGGCAAAGAACCATTTTTTTTTGTCTTTAGGCATGTTGTTACTAGCAGACTCTCACAAAAAACATCTTTAAAAACACTTCAAAAATTTATTTAGATGAATCTATTAAAAATTCCAAAAATAATAGTTTGACAGACACAAAATAGTAGTTTTGCACCAACAAGGAGCTGTTTGCCAAAAACTTGTGGTCTGCAGTGTGTCCTTAAAACATTTGCAGAAACTAAACAAGTGAAGCACAAAAGAACAATTGGCAGGCTTAAAAAAACCAGCAGATTAATAGTATCTGAAAGTTGTGACCTTAAGAAATAGGAAAAATCCAGCAAAGACCTGACACAGGACCTGAGGGATGCATCTGGCTCTTTAGCAGAACCATCTACTTTTCATTGAAGCCTCATCAGAAAGGTTCTCAGTGGAATGTGGCTGTCAAGAAGCCATTCTTAAGGAAGGTAAACAGGGAGAAAAGGCTGAGGTATGCCAAATTAAGGACTGGACTGAAAATCAGTGGCAACAGGTCTTATAGAGTGTTGAATCCAAATTTGAATTTTTTTGGTTCAAATCATGGTGAATATGTGTGAAGGAGGTCAGGGGAGACGTACAACAGTAAGTGTCTACAGCTACCTGAAAAACATGGTTGGGAATCTGTTATGGTTTGGGGCTGCATTTCAGACAGTTGTGTTAGAGATCTTGTCAATAATGATGAAATTATAAACAGAAAAGTACCATCAGATCTTTATCCACAGTGCAACACCATCTGGAATACATCTGATTGGTAGCAACTTCATTTTTCAGTAATGGCAATGATCCCAAACACACTGCCAATGCAGTAAAAGCATCCCTCAACAGAACAACACACAATGGACACAGTCAGTCATGGATTGGCTTCCCTAGAGCTCAGACCTCATCATTATTGAAGCAGTTTGAGATCATTTTGACAGAGAACAGAAGAAAAGGCAGCCAACATCCAAAGACGAGCTTTGAATGTCCTTCAAGAAGCCTGGAGAACTATTCCTGAAGACAATGTTAAAGAAATAACAAGAAAGCTTGCATGAGAGACTCCAGGCTGTGTTGAAGAATAAAGGTGGTCATACCAAATATTGACTTTTTTTTTTTGCCTTATATAATGTATTACAATTAATCTTTACCAATGTTTCAATAAACTGATGCACCCATTTCCTATTTTCCTAGCAAGATATGAAAAAAAAGGGGTGATGCAAGACTTTTGCACAGTACTATAAATCAGGAAATTTACAGTTTGTCTTTTAACAAATGATTTGTCTGGCCACTAGGGTATACAACCACCACTACTACCACATACAGTAGTCTCTGAAGCTAACAAACAGTATATTGATTTTTGAGTCCCTCAAGGAATAAATATGCAACATATGTGTATCATACACTTTATTCTCTATTTAATCTCTCTTTTTTTAACTGTATAAATGACAGTACACCCTAGTGGTTTTGCTGCACATTTTAAAATGTACCTGTTCATATAATGCTGCCTTTAATAAGAGACTTCAGTGGTTTATGAGAATTGTGAACCAGCAGATAATGCCTACAAGTTTAAATTTTTTTAAATTTTATTTTTAAAAGCTACTTAGATTTGGGATGTTTATATTAGCATTGGCACTTTGCTTGTCATTTATTTGTGTATGTGTGTGTATGTGTGTATATATATATATATATATATATATATATATAAAAAAAATATATATATATATATATATATATATATATATATATATATATATATATAAAAATATAATGTGTGTGTGTGTGTGTGTGTAAGTATACAAATAGACAAGTATTTGGAAGGGCGTGTGCTCTTCTGTATGAACAGAGTTCAGTGGTTTCCTCTTCAGTTTGCAGACAGAATGTCACAGACAGCCATTTTCAGAGTAAGATAATTTTACAGCCTGCAAGCCTCCCCCTAACGTGTAATTACTTTAACAGTTTAATGTCACACCAGTCCCCCACAGTGCTCTTTCCTACATGCTGCTCCTTCTTCATAATTCATAGCCTTTAATGGAATTTAGGACAGTCAGGGAAAACATGAGGGAGAGATGCCTTTCAACTAATTTCCATTACACAAATTTCCTTTAGTATAGTTATTCCCATCTTTAAGCCATCCACGACATTTTATCATTCAAGGGATTTTCTTGTGTAGCTCAATGGCTTGAACGAGTATTTTCTGTTTTACTGTCTTCTTTCTTTTCTCTATGACTGTTTTTAGCCATGACTCTGGAATTGGTGGCCACCACGTCAGTGGTTCCCAGATGACGCACTTTAGTGCAGATCTCAGTGAATGTGATGATTTCCACTTTTTCTTCTAGCCCCACCATAAAGTTGACATTTGTAGTTCTTAGTGACATTTTTCCGATGTTTGCTTGTCATCTAATGGCACTGTTGGAGCAATTTTTCAATACTTTTGGTTCTGAGCAAATATTTGTAAATGGCATCATCAGTTTTATCTGCATTATGAATTTTGTGCTTATAAGAACATTTTAGCATGCTAACAAGCTAAGCCAAGATGGTGACAGTGATTAGTGATATATTTATTACAGGGATGACTGTTAGCTAATCAGTCTTTGTACAGCAACTACAGCATTGCAGAAATGTGAGCACTGATCTCAAGAATCAGTGTATGTGTTTTGGGTTTTTTTTTTTCATTTTTTGACAAACTTACACCAAAGTGAGCACGGAGGCTTTGGAGCCTCACACAGATGGCTGCAGTCTCGACACCGTTTACAGTCTTCTCTGTTCCTTTCAAAAGCTTTTTAAACATTCCAGCTTCGGCCGCCAGCCACACAGCACAATATCAGGGGCACATTATGCTGCAAGAGAATACAAACGCTGCTTTGTGTTGGATATGATGTATAAATCATAAAACTATGGCTCTACCCTTCAGTGATAGAGGCATATTCATGCCAAGTGAAACCAAATAGAACGTGGATTAAAGCAGTCCTTGTCTAAAGGGTATCGGACATCTAATAACAGATATCATATGTCTGTCAAAATCAATTTGGAATGTCTATCTTGTCAGTTGAAAGCAGTTAAAAATACTTTGAGAATAAAAATCTCTTATAAAAACTGAAATGCGCATTTTAATGTGGTAGATAAATTAAACAAAGAGATGGAGAAATCCCAGTAGGCTTCAGTGTCACATTAAGTACACAAAAAAATAACTGGACAAAACTAAAATAGTGATACTTTTTAAAACATTTTTCTTCTGCTGCTGATAATAAACTGCCTAGACTGAACAGTATCTAAGTAACAGCCACCTGAATTTTCCCTGGAGCCTACAGTAATTAGCATATCAGAGGAGGTCATCATGGGGTCATATAATCCCTCAGAGGAACTACTAATCACACCCAGACACTGGGTTCATCCAGTGCTGTGATTAAGGCACAGACAATGCAGGGGGAGCCAGTCTAACGCTTTGGCTGCAACTGTGACACAACGTTGGTGCAATGCAGGAAAAGTCTATTTTTGGAGGGGTTCAGCAACAGAGCTGACACCAAGGCTGGGAATTGAGGTACGGGGAGTATTGGATGGGATACGTACAAATGTTCATGGAGTGTGACTGTGGCCAACTGTAGACAGGGATATGGAAAGTGAGAAACAAGCAGCTACAACAGTAAGATTGTATATGACACCAATATGCACTATAAGCAGTTTTAACATGTGGATAATATGTAGAGCATTTGGTCACTTTTCTACACAAACTTATCTTAGAACCACTTATGAAAAGTGTAACAGGCAATTCAAGTCAAACAGATTGTCAAATCGAACTATTTACATTTGGGACTTGTTGAGAATTGTGTCCTAACACAGAGTATTTTTCTTGAGTTACGCATTACTTAAATGTCATTACATTTTTTTTTGTAAGTTGTAATCTAACCCATTTACTGCACAAAAAGGATTGTTTCTTGCATTATATAAGATCTTTAATTATCTGCACAATGTACTGGGTTACAAAGGGGGCAATGCACTAAACCTCCTTGTGATTGCTTGTGTTTGCAAGCAGATTGCTGTGGTTGCGCATAGTTTGCATGGAAGATGCAGACTTGTCTGCAAACACTAACCACTGAGTGGTAGTGAAACTCGAAAAAGCTTGACACAAACCGGAAACAAAGAACATTGGCCTTTAAAATAAATGTTGTGCCTTACTCCTGTAACCAACATGTTTCAAAAGAGGCAACTTTTACTTTTACTGAAGGTGAACAGTCTTCACTTCGGGTTGTGCTTTTCAGAGTTTCACTAACGACTGATTTAGACCTCTGCAGTGAATCTTGATAGAGCGCAAGTGGCTGACTGTTGCCAGGGTTTATGCGTGTGCATGGTGGATTATTATTTATTACCTTGTGGTTGCCTCCTAGTGTTTTATATGCAGTTCCTGCCACGTAGAATCAAATAAATTGCAGGGACATTTTTCCCTCGTGGGTTCCCCTAGTCTTTGTTGTAGCAAGTTTTTTCACTACTTTGTACATTCCCTCATGCCCATTTTGATACTTTCTGCAGAAATTTGCTGAAAGGAATAGCTGGAAAGTGATTACATACAAGCGGTGAGAGACTAGTGGTGAATAATCCAAGCAGAGAAGTCATGTTAAAGCTGAAAGTATGCAAACCCCAGCCAAGCAGCTAAAATTGGGTTTTCAGCAGGTAACAAAAGCAATGAGGAGTCAGGTGCATTTTTCTACACTAAAATCACTGTGGCCTCAACATTTTAGTTAAGTGCTCTTTGGGCTTGTTTTAGCTTTGTGTTAATAATTAAACACTAAAAGAAAGTCAGACACACTCAGTGAGATAAAATTTTGTTATGTACATGTTATTGACATTTAGAGCATTCTCCAAAGCCATTATTTTTAATAGTGAGCTGAAAAAAGTCACATCGCGGCATGTACAAGAGACATGTACAGTTGGAATCATGTGCCTGCCTATCCATTAATGCAATTGTGCACTGCTCAGTCTTGTGTCATATTGAAAGTGATATGTAAATGTTAAATGGCCACTCTAGTGAGATTGCCATTGCTACTTTTTAGGGATAAGTGACTATTATGATCACTCAGGCATGAAATGTGATCGGATGTCATATGAGTGTATGCTTGACAGGGGCCTTAGACACCATCCTATATCCCAAAGAGAATTTTTAAAAAAATTCTCTATATTCTGTATTTATTGTCTATATCAGGGTTTTCAAACATAAGGCCCGGGGGGCCAGAATCGGCCTGGCAAATACTCTAATCCGGTCCACTGGACGTCTTTTGAAAATGTGAAGGAAGGCATAAATTTTGGACTTTTAACTGTATTTTCATAGATTTTACAGCTTGTCCTACTGATAAGATGTTCCCCGCAGCCATTCATACTACACCAAAGTAAGTAATAAATAAACAATTAAATGGCAAAATATTAGAAAAGTTCCTTTTTTTTTTTTCTCCCATTCAACAAAAATTTATTTATTTTTTTTTTACAATGTATCCACAGTAATAGCAATAAATAAATAAAATAGGACATCTTCTGTGAATTAATAAAAACTTTCTGCTTTATAATTACAGGACAGTCTGGGCAATAAGCTACCAGAACCTTTTCTGTAAATTTACACATTTTTTCTTCCAATTTAAGCCCAAAGAGTCATTCTTACAAACTTCTTTCTTTAACTACAGCAGCTTTTAAAAAAAAAATCATGTACGAAAACTGAGACATACTGTTGAAATTGCACTTATTTTCCTTATATTGAGATATGTCAAGGATTAAATGTGTCGTTAAACTACTTTACACTGGCAGAAAAGGGGATTTTCACCGGTCCACCCCACTTAATGAGTTCCACATCCCTATATTTTAGGGATGACACATTTCTTGTCATTGTAGGATTAGCACACCTGTATTTAACACTAATAACACTGATCACTTAGCTAACGTTATGTGTAAGAGCAATATATGCTATGGCATCAAACATTTTTGTAGTACAGACAATAATTTCAATATCTAATCAAGGCAAAATTGCACAAATAACACAGCTGTCAAATCTGCAGCAGTGAATGATAGGAGCAATAATGTACTCTTGCATTTTTAAAATGGATACGAAACATCTGACTGTAGAGAAGTGAAATTTTATGATACTCTAACTAGCGCGTTCCCACAGCCACCAGCCTCCAAAATGTACTTACCCCTGTGGGGTGAGTGGGTGATCTTAATTTGATATCCCGGGCACAAAGCTGTCCTTGGAATGTGCAGTGCAGCATTTACTCTCTGATGGCAGCAGATCAAAAGCACAATGCTGCCAGTTGACACAACACTGAGAAAGTACTGTGATCTGTAGGCTGTGCATGGACATTTACATATCTGTGACAGTTTAGAGTTGAAGAGACTTGTCATTTTGGACGTACTGCGTGACTCCAAACACTGCATTTGTTGCCATGAAACCACTTGAGGCTGAACAAAAAAAATCTCACAAATTTAAGAGTCACAGAAACTCAAAAACAACAACAACAAAACAGAAAACCCATATCCACAAATTTTTCTCATAAATTTCTAAAATATACTATGCAAGTAACCATTGCTGTGTGTGTAAATAATCACACAGCCTTTAGTTTGTAACAGATAATTTATCCAGTATATTGCATAGTAGTTAAACAGTAGTCTTTAAACCTACTTCAATAACCTGTGGTTTATTAGCAGATTTTCTATAATAAATTACAGTAAGTTTACACTGTTATATATACTTACTGTAATTTATTATAGAAAATATCCCACTACTTAGAGATAACGTATCGGCACTTTAAAGCAGTAACATTTACGTTATCTCTAAGTAGTGGGATAATGAAGGTATCAGAGAGAAGAGCAGAGTTGATTGCACCAACTGTTAGTGAGAGCCATCCTCACCAGATGGTGTTGTAGTGAGGATTGCCTCTGGTAATGGACCGCTGATATTTCCGTATGATCCCATCTGTACCTGCTCTCAGAAAACAGCCTCACGAAGCAGTCAAAATAGACATAACCATTTACAATGGTGGTTTTGAACTGGATATTCATGAAGCTTTTAACCACACTGCCTGGCCCACCATCTCAATGAGATGACTTATAAATGAAGGCAGATTTCACCTTGTATCTGTTTGCTTTGAATCTTGTTTTTTCTGATTATTTATTTTAGTCATGCTCACTTAAGTGTGACTCTTCAGATGCCTGAGCTTTGTTAAACTTATATTTTGTACTGGGGGAAGTGATGAGAACGTCAGTACATTAACTATCTGTGTGTGTGTGTGGTAGACTGATGCAGTGTTGGAGCCTAAATTTTACTTTGTTATATATATATTTTTTTGTGTAATTAGGCACATTACAAGCCTGTCAGATTTAGCTTAATCCATAAGTTCTCTTGTTTGCTAAGGAACACTAATTTTTTTGTTTGCTACTCTTGTCATATTGTTCTTACACTGTTTTGCCAACCAGATGCTGTCACAATATTGGCACAGTTATAATATCTGCTGCCCATGCTAGAAAGCTTAAATAAAACACATTTAAATCTGTGGCATATTTATACTGTTAGTCATCTTTCACTCACGTTCATTATTGGACCAAATGGTTTGCTTTGTAAATGTTTATTTACCTAAATGTTTACCCGCTAAAAGTGAGATATCTGATTAGTAACACAAGATTAAAAAAAAAAAAATCCTCATAAAATATATTTGCACAGCACATGTTCTGCATCACTAACTACAGCTGCTGCTTTGTTGTAACCCCACATATTTTTCTAATAAATTAAGTCCCTCCCTTCTGTCTGTCATTCTGCCTTAAAATCAAAGAGCTGTAAAACCTCTCCATTGCACAAGTGAGTAATTTTTTGTGGCTACTTAAACATTCTTCACATTCTTTAAATGGCCCTTGAAATCTCAGTGTCCCCATTAGATGTAGGAATCTAATTACAAATATCTGATTTGAAGAGGGAATGAGTTAACCTTTGCTGAAATGCCACTGCATAACCATCTGTGAATGGCATGGTGGGTGGGGGGGAGGGCCCAAGGCATTTCCAGGGTGACACTCAGAGTGATGGACAGTTGGTCTACCTCAAAGGAACAATGCGCACCAGGCCCAGTTTTCTGCCAGTCTCTAGAGAGATTTGCCCTGATATTTGAATGTAAAATAGCTGGGAATTTTATACCGATGCCCTGATTGAGTAGCTAAACTGCCATATCCATGAGCTTGTATTGACATAATTCTCCTTTTAATTTGCTAATTGAATGTCACAGCACGTTATTAGGCATTACTGCATAATGCGGTATTGATTTCCCTGTTATAAATCTTGCCTTAGATTCCTTGGTAGTTTTCAGAACCTCAAGAGTCACGTGTGTGTGTGTGTGTGTGTGTGTGTGTGTGTGTGTGTGTGTGTGTGTGTGTGTGTGTGTGTGTGTGTGTGTGTGTATGTGTGTGTGTTGTTTTACAAACACCTGGAGCTTAAGCAGTTATGCTGCTGGCAGGCCATGCTGTTGGACCAGCTCTATGACTAGACTGTAGAGGTTGTTCAGCTTGTGTTCTCTGGACAATCGATTTGCAGCAAAACTAAAGAAAAGTACTTTGCTAAATGTCAGTACCTCATGTAATCAATATGCACTTGTTCCGTTGTGTAATCCGTCCGTTTCCCCCGATGCCCAGTTACAGACGCAGACCACTAATGTAATGGAAAAGACCTGATTCAAATACTGTATGATGTGATATTTTGTAGATGGAAAATACATTGTTCTGCTTACAAGCAGAGGTCACAGATGATGATATGTTAATACTGTTCCAGAACTTTATGGCAACAGTATGTTATTGTGATAGCTTTACTGTATGTTGTTTCAAGGTTTCTGCGCCCTTGCGTCACAGCTGCATTTCATTTGTAGTTCATCAGTTTTACCTTGTTCTGTCGCTGGAGCACTTTCACTTCTTTATGTTTTCATTTTTCTGTTCCTATAGTAAAAGAGAAATTCTATTTCTAAAGATGCTGGCATATATTTCTGCCTCAACCCTGCACCTTACCTTCTCTTTCTGTTTCTCTCCCACTGTCACCATCTCTCTTGTATCTATTTGTTTCTGCCTTTATACTCACTTTATTTTTTCCCTCTCTCCTCCAGTCTCTGTGATGAGTCATGACAGCTCACCAGCATTGGGTAGAACAGGGGCCAACAGTCCCCAAAGCAGTGACTCGGATTATGCAATAGCGCACACACATACAAGCAGGGACATACAGTGTATATATCAGAGATCTGGCTTCGCTTTCCGTTTGTATACACAATTTCTGAAACAATATGACTGTTTCGAGAATAAATAAGAGAGACAGATGGCGAGTTAATGTTTTCTTGTATGTGTACATAATGAATAACAGGTGCTTCAGTGCTTTCTAGCTGCTCCCTTGTTTAACTTTTAAGGATGCTTAAATTTTATTTTTACTCCCAGTTGCTACCTAAACTGTCAACCCGGCCCCTCTATGCACGCAGACTTCCCACATTTCCCAAACCAGTCGCATTTCTTCAGCCTTCATTTTCCTACAAGCAAGATTCCTCAACATTCAGCACTCCTCCACCCTGTTTAAGAGTGGCTGTTGTGGCTGAAGGTGCAGGCTTACAGAGGCTGCGAGGTGGTTTGACTCTTGGCAGGAGTTGAGAAGCTGCTGACGTGCGTGTTGGGCAGGATGTGTGTAAGAAGCGGTGCTGGATCCTGTTTTTCAGACCGCAGCAACTGGAGCTTAGCCACAGCTATGGCTTTTAATGCAACACACACACACACACACACACACACACACACACACACACACACACACACACACACACACATACATGCACATGCACAGACTAACCCCAACCTCAACTCATAACTTCCTTTCCAACACCAATTGCACATAAATGCCCAAGTTGATATGCACACACAAAGTCACTCACGCACACACAGAGGCATGCAGACTGTTACACTCTGAGCGAAACGGAAATTAATCAGTTGTAGATTTGCTGTGATTTATCTTGTTGTTGTCATAACTGAGTAGACATAAAAGACAGAATGACATTTGCTCTTTTTAATTCCTTACAGTCAAAATTACAGACTCCATCTGGAGCCCGAAACCACTGGTTTAAGAACAGAGGAATGCATTATACTGCAGTAAAAGCAGTGACATCCTGCACAACAAGTTTCTTGAAACAAACCTGCCTTCAGAATGCCCCCTGTATGCTTTTGTAGCCACATACCAACTCTACACGTACACAAACATGTGCAAGAGGGAAAAAAAACAAGATGGCTTTTCTTTATGTGGTTTTAAATTTCATGGTTCACTGGCGTGCATGCAGATGCTAGAAACAGAGGGTGTGCTTAGAGTGACAAAAGTCAAAAACAAACTGACAGGCAACAGCAGTGCTTGCGTTGTTATGACGAAAGAGGGCCATAATAGAGACAAACACACATTACTATGAAATGTAACGCAGCTGATTTAAGGGGAGGAAATGAAAGGGATTACTTCTGTCAATACTTTGCCTATACTATGAGGTGTTCATTGTCAGTTTGTGCACTACTGTGTGTGTGTGTGTGTGTGTGCACAGGTTGTACATGTGCTGTCTTGTTCCTCCCTTGAATGAAGTGTTAAGAGGATCCATAGGTTTAGCTGACTGGATAGGGCAGGCACACCTATTACACAGGGTCAGGACATCCCACTGACTGCAGGGAGGAGGGAGGCGGGAAGGAGGAGGGGAAAGACGATCACCAGCGAGACAGAGAGACCGGGAGATACTGAGGAGACGCTTAACTGTTTTTTTTTTTTTTTACTCTCTCTAGTTCCTCACTTTGCTCCATGGGAGGTTGTGAAAGGGCAGAACAGAGAGGGAGACGCAAAATAATAGAGACAAAGAGGGCAAAGCCGAGAGGATGAAAGCGAATGTGAGTGTGTGAGTGACTCTGTGTGTAACATGCTCTGTCATGCTGGTGTGGCTACCGCTGCCTCCCCAACCGGCGTCGTTTGGCTGTCAGGAAAAGGAATGTTTTGCGGAGGAATGAGTCCCTGAACCGGTTCACCATGTGGATGTGGGACAGTAATTTCCAAACCTTTGCCGGAAGAATCCCACGGAAAAAAGAGCAGCGGCCGGAGAGCTTAGCTGGTTCTGCTGGGTGGCCGCCTGTGTACTTGGTCTGCTGAAACTCTCACTTAAAAACTGAGTTCACACTGGGCTTAAGTCTGCTTTCAGTTTTTTCCCGTTCATTTTTCTTTTCTTTTAAGCAATCACCTTTAATGGGATTTTTATTTTCCTTCTGGAACTCAATGGATTTTATGGTGCTATATAGTTTGATTTGTGAGATTGCCTTGTTAGATACAAGCTGGCGCTTTTTGTAATGATGCCCTAGGACCAAATAAGTGAAGCTGGAAATTCAGAAGGGGCTCCTTACTGGAGGACTGGTCTGAATGCATGTATCACAGCAGTGAACTTTACCATGGGACACTACATTATGTGCCGGGGCCCACGTACGCTGTGGGGCAGTGTTTGTAGATATATAGCTAAATAAAAAAAATAAAGGGGGGCTCAAGGGGTGAAAGGTTAACAGGAAGCGGGACCCGTGCTGACACAGCTTTGATATGAAGCCTGGACAATGCCCAGGTGCTCCCACTGATGGGTCCATGATGCACCTCAGTCATTTTCCTTTTAGAAGGCACTCCTGGATATGGTGAGTATTTGAAGTGGTGATGGTTTAAACATGCAACTGAATCTGTTTGTTTGTGATTTTATCTTCAAATGGGTTTACTACTTTTTTTTTTTCCCCACAAGTTAATTCGAAACACATGAAGTTGTGTATTAGCACGCACGCAGTTTGCATGCATGTTTGTTGATTTTTATAGCATGGTTAGAGTTCCCTTAGGTCTAGCCTAGCCCAGCCTTGTGGCATTTTTTTTTCCCGAGCTTGGCTCAGATGTGTTTGGGGAAATTTATTGTTTAATGGGCCAGACATTTCCTGTCATTTTCTCCCACACTAAATGCTTCAGTTGATCCATAAATGTGAGAGCGAATCAGAAATAACACACACACACACAGAGGTGCTGTAACACTTATACTCCTTTTTGAGTGCTGGAAAAATATTTTGATAAAAAGGCCGTGCTGTTAGGTTTTTATTGATGTTGTTTTGATTAGTCATACTTAGGATGGATGTCTTATGGGAATAGTTGTCTCCCAGCTATGTTCAAACTGGGAGGGACACAGCAGTCAGTGATGTCATTAGTGCGGGCTGTGGGGATATGAACAGTTTTCTTATTTCCAGTGGTTTGACTTTCTCATGCTAATCAGGCAAAAGATATTTAATGTCAGTGCAGTGAAAAAGGGATTGTGGGTTTGTTTGTTTTTTGTTTTTTTTTCTCAGCCTCACCATGTCTTTGATGTTTTATGATTTTTCTGGTGTAAACTGGTGTGTGATGAGGATAATTTTGGTAATATGTTGCACAGCATGAACATGATAAATGTACAAAACAGATGCCGAATGTAACATCATGCCATCAATTGAGTATATTGTTAGCCTGAATATTGTAAATGCAGTGGCGTTTACTGACATTTCCAGCAGAGACGGTGAAAGCTCTGTAGACGTGAACAAAGCACAGAAGAATAAATGCGAAGAAACAGTTGACGTCGATGCACACAAGAAAATGCACGCAAGCGTGTCCACCCAGGTAGTCAGACTCATACGTGCACACACAGACGTATACAAACAGGGCTTGCCTTTCAGTCAGGTAGCGCATTACAAATGCAATACCTCCTTGGTAATACTGTACATGCACATTCTGTAAACAGATACACAGCAAAACATCCTGGTTCCTCCTTCGTTTTTCCACATACACAGCAGGGATTATCGTGCATGCACTGTCTGACTGTATAAACATAGACTAGGATGCAGCCATAGGGGCCTACTGTGTAAAGTTTAAGTGATTTAGCCCGTAAGTGGCTAACTCACTTAAACTTTTTTTTTTGTTTGTTTGTTTTTTTTAAACATCTATGCCTGCCATTTGCATTTAATTCCTTTGTAACTAATTTACTCTCTTGCTATCACAAGTATAATAGGTGCAGTTAACATCTATATACTCCTCCGTGGATGCCATGATTGGATTTATTTGAGAAAAGTCTCACTAAGATGTGATTCAGTCTCCTGGAATGCATTGCGGTGCTGAATTGGATGGATGTAGCAATTCTTGTGACAGTGTTGGACAATTCACGGCTGTCACAGTTGTCAGAGCCTTGTCTCTGAAAATGGGCGATGTTCTTGTGAGACTCTGTTTATACCTCAGGCACGATTTTTTTTTTTCCCCTCTTTCTCTACACAGTGAGTCTATGTGACTGATATATTTGTGTGTGTGTGTGTGTGTGTGTGTGTGTGTGTGTGTGAGTGAGTAAAGAGGAGCTTTCAGGAGGATCTATTCATTGCACCGTGATAATGGACTCATCCCCTTCTTTGTGCATTAGACCTGTGGTATACAAGCCAAGAAGCACTGTGAGAAGAAGGCTGATGAAGATTAAAAAGATAAATTCATTCCTGTCTAAAATGTGAATTAATATATGCACTCACCCACACATGAATATGTAACTGGATTTGTTGAGCCTTTAAAAGCTAAAATAACACATTTGAGCAGATGCATCTCACTGCAGAAGCCATGGAAGAACATTATGCACCCTCTCTCTCAGCCTCCTCACAGCATTATTGTAGGATTATTTTTACTTTTTGCATCTGTATTGATCACTGTGCTTCCAGCCTGTATACCTGAAGTTAAAGTATACCGGCTCTCATGAACTGTGCAATTACTGCTCTGTCCTACGTGCTTGAATGTGCTGGGTGTTGCCCACAGGCCCACAATGAATAAACTGAGATGTATGATTGTCTAAACTTCATTAAACACTAACCAGAAAGGAAATGAAAAGTGTGTGTAGTAATCCAATTAAGTGAATCCAGTGCCTCACAGACTAGAGAGAGAGAATAGACAAGGCTATATTTAGAACTGGGGCTGGAAATGCATTTCTGCATCACTTTCCTCTGTTCCTCCCTCTGCTTAATGTTGGCGGGTGTGTAGTGCCACTTGATAATGGTTAAATATAGAATTTTCTCTATGCTTTTCAAATTTTATATGCAAGTTGTCGAAGGACATCAAGTCTCATTCTCCCCCTTTTCTCCCTCATGTACTTAACTGTTGGTGGCCCTGAAGATGGCTTCCTCAGATGTACTGCATTTTGTCAGTAAGATAAGGTAACAAGACACGAGGCATTGTTATCTCATTTCTTTGAGGCTTTCTCCCACTGCACATTGTCATTGATTCTGGGGCAATCTCAGCCAAACTTTAGATTGCTTTCTATCACTCTAAGTTACTTTGCTGGGACTGAGGCGGAGATTTTAAAATGGGCTTTTGGGGGGCTGCAGAGACCTGCTGTCACTTATGAGGAGACTAAGTCATCAGTCACTGTTTTCCCAGAGTCTGTGTGTGTGTGTGTGTGTGTGTGTGTGTGTGTGTGTGTTACAGTGTTACTGCTTATCTACAGCATCAATCTTTGCCAGCCTACTGTGCAGTGTGATGCTGATGTATTCAGCCTTATTAAAAGCGCTCTCAATTCACTCCCCCTGAAAAGGCCCCACAGTCTAACACGGTTTCTTCTTCACACCTTTTCTTACACGACATTCTCTTTACCTGCTTTTGTAAGTGAATAAAATGATTGATAACGACTCCTGGCTTGTACACAATTCACAGCTCATTTTGCATTTTACAGTGCAAATGGAAGCATCATGAAAAGAAAAATACTTACTATAATTTGTGCCAACAAACCTGTGACATAGCAGTGTAACAGGATGTTATCGAATAGTGTCTCTCAAAGCAAAATTCTGCTGGGTTTTCCTCTGTACTGCTGCTCGTTATATTTTAATGACATTCACTGCTACAGTTTGCATGCACAAATGCATCTTAAATAAACTGTAGATTTTCTGCACTTGTATTTTAAGCTTAGCAGGTCTACGGGGCATTTTACAATGTGGTTGCCAGTCTCTCTCTCGCTCACTCTCTCTCTCTCACATACACACACACTACTGTACCTGTGGCTACAGGGCTGCCATGTAAGGTGCTTGCCTGCCATTAGGATCAACTTGGGGCTCGGTGTCTTGCCTTAAGGACACTTGGAGGCATGTGGAGGGGTCGGGGAGCCAACCTTGCGATTAGTGGACAAGCTGCTCCACCACCTGAGCCACATCCGCCTCTGTAAAAATAAAATAACAAATTTTAAACTCATCAAGTCAACAAAACGACCTGTTATAACTTGTCTGCACTTTCAGCCGTACAGTGAGGCAAACAGCTGCGTATCTGACAACCCTGTCAGGCCACAAGATCTATAACTGTTTCATTAATCTTGTGCAATAGAAACGCAGACAAACACCTGACAAACACCTACAATGTAAAGGATGAATTGTGATTGTGTCTTCAGTCTCTGCTCATAAAAAAAGTCATCCTACATTGTGCAGGCATTTTTCAGTAAGAATTTAGTGGAAGCTATTGCAGTCCCAGCTTGAATATAAACTTACTTGAAGGCTGGCTGACATGTTTTTACTGATATGTTTGAGGTTCTCAGTTTGGCACACACTGCTGTTGAGATAAAGTCTCAACAACAGTGTTTCCTTCTCTCTGCTAGAGAAATTTCATTTAGCCCCTCTTTTGAATTGCTAAATGATCATTATTTCACAGCTATTTTCCCAGGACATCTTGCTGTTGGTGCATGTTTGTCAGAGCACACACAGTGAGTCAGTCAGTACTGGCAGTCTTGAGATTTTTTTTTTTTTTTTTTTTCCCCAGCCTTCTACTTGCTTCATCATCCAATATATCTTTCACACATTGCTGTTCCTGGATTTCTCATTGTGTTATGCTGCCTCTTAGTCACGGTTGATCCCTTTCTCCTATGTGTAATACAGAAACCCCTCATGTGTTGCATGAAATATACCCAATGACATCCAGTCCAAGACAAGGAACATCCAAAGGCACAGTTGTTGTTATTCATTTACAACATCACAGAGCCAAAAACATGCCTTCACTTTGGCAGGCAACAATAGGCTAACGCGTTTTAGCTGTATTGGCAATATTAAAATGATTAAATCAATTATCAGATTTTTTTTCAGCCCAGACAAATAAAATGAGTCAACCTTTGTCTGTTTGTCGAGTTAATGACGGACTGCTTTCAGTATTTAAAAATGATTGAATAATCATGTCATTTGTACATTTGCATTAATATTCTGGTTTGTAGTTTTTTTTTAAAAAATACACTGACAGTGTTTATTATTTTGGTCTTTTCAGCTGTGAACTTTAAATACAGTTCTCAACTGGATGGGCCCACATTTCCTCCCTCTAATCTTAATTTTAAGACACAGATCAAGGGACAGGGAGATTCATTTCACTCTATGCAGCAATGCTACTGTCTTCAGCAGATACAACTATATGACATCATCGTTACGTAACTCTCCCAATGAAGTACAGATGAGATTATTACTATCATTTCAGTTCCTCATAAAATCCTTGAGGTGGCTTTGACATCATATTCACTTTAAATATCCCTTATCCAAATAAAGGATAATATGGATTTAGCATTTGCTGTCTTTTTTTCAGCTGTCAGCACAGCAGCTGCTAAATAGGGTATTTAGTGTTGTTTGGTTCTGGAGGCAGGAAGATGGACACATCAGTTAGAAAACACCATGGCAGCCAGACATATGGAGACAGGGGACAGCTTGAATCAAAAGCTGTGGATAAGGGAGCTGGGATTTCCTGTGCAGTGGCACACTGTAACAGATTTTTGTGTTAGTTAAATGTAAAGGGATTTGTTGGTAAATTACAGCATGATTTTTGCTTGAGTCTGTTTATTCTGTCCAGCTGGCTGTACTTCCCTTGTCCCTCGTGGTATGTAGTCTACTGACAGAGGTCCCCCTCCGCTCCCTGTTCCATGATCATTTTTTTTTTCTTGACATTCAAATGTCAATGCTAATTCAAAAGTGCTGATGGCAAAAAACAAAGAAATTAGGAAATATTATTATAGCTTTGTACGTCACCATGTGACCTAAACAAAACCTTGTTTTTGCCAGCAAATGTTATCAGGCCCAGGCCCTTTCCTGTATGAACAAAGCTGCCCTCTGCCACAGCTAAAAACAAACAATTGTAATGAAACAAAAAGATGTGGAGAGTAGTGTTGCAAGGAAAACAGTGTGGAGGTCTAGATACACTTAAAATGTGTCACTACTCACTCTTGGTCCAAACGTGATGGTGGCGGGGGGGGTTCTTGGCTGCTTGTTTTTATTAGAAGCCACAACTTAATGGTTAACGCCTTGTAGATTTTGATTTCCAAGCAAGTGTTTAGCTAACCATGAAAAAGTAACACTTTTTTTTTTCTAAGCAGCTCTCAGTCAACCCTGTCAGCTGTTTTTAATTCAGACCACCTCCCTTGTGATGTGCATCACACACATAAGAGACGGACATGTCATAAACGTTATGGGAATTACCTCATATTAGCAGAAAAACATGGCGATGACGGCTTTTGTCTCAGGAGGGAATTGCTTGTGACGATGATGGGGATTAGGATTGCCGTGATGACGGCAGCATTTATGAGGAGGCATAGAAACAGATTAGGAGGGCTTAGGCTGTGAGAGGGAGTCCCCTCACACTCACATTTGCGCACACACATTTTTGCATGCACACATACCTGACTGGATTTAGAAATATTACAGACACAAGCAGTTTTATTATTTCAGCTAATACCTGTGAGGAAGCCTGTAAAGATGAAGGAAGGGAACGTTAGTTGTTGAGATGATTATTGTATTTTTTTTTATTTATTTTTTTTTTTACTGTATTATAAAACTGAGACCACTAACCTGGACACTAAAAATGTTCCTGCAGTGACTTATTTCTGATTTTATTTTGGCTTCAGTTTTATGCAGATGCTTTATATCCAGTCTCTTTTTATAACCAGAGTTTCAGTCTACGTAATGCACCTTCCTCTGTATTCTTGTAAATCACTTGCATTTTATGAATGCATTTGTTGAGTGCTTCCTTTGAGGAAACTCCCACTTGTGCAATCCAAACTGTTACACTTTTCATCCATCCGGTAAGACAGATTCTCACTCGCGGCATGCAGATTAACACTTTCTCAGCAGGACAGGAATGAAAACAGACACTGAGTGAATTTGTGACAACACTACCTGCACTTATTATCTATTTAATTTTTAACACAGAGCAAATACTGAAGCTGATTGTTTTTATAGAGATTTTGTTCTATTTTTTTTTTACCAGCTTATAGGTCTGCTTTTGTGGGTTCCTTTACATAAGCAAAATGTAGTTTCTCTGTGTCCTCCTGACAGTATTTGCTAAGAGTTTAAAGAAGCCTGGGCAATAATTATACATTTAGATCAGTAGCACTACAGATTTGTAATTTTGACATAGCAGCTCAGTAGTGTTTATTGTGGGATATACACTATACACGGCAGGGACACATTTAATAGAAGAGCCCTTTCTACTGCAAAACAAAAACTTTGCAGTTTATTTTAGACTGGAAATGACACTAAGGCTTATGCTTGACACAAGAGCAAGTTTGGCTTTGTAATAAAACTTGGTTAGATTAATGGAACAATTAAAAAAATATATATCATTTTTTTTTTCCTATGCTCACACCTGTCTTTTATTGATCACTTGAAGTCTGTTGCCTCTGCTAGCCTGAAAACTTGGAAGAGTTGAACTAATAAGGCTGTTAAATGAGTTAATGCTGCCAGATTGGTGACTGTTTCCTCCCTGTTAATTCAGTTGCTCTTTAGGAGATCTGTAACAGCCCCAAATCAAAACCTGTCCAACAGCATTAACGTTCATAGTCTTGTGTGACTATGTCTTGACTATGCTGAGAATGTGTATGAGAAGTATATGAATATCTTTTTCAGTATTTTAGGATTCAGGTGCTTTAACTGCATTATCACATAAGCATTTGCTGCCGTGCCAACTGGCAGTTAAACTTCGGCCAGCTGAATGAGGCTTGCAAGCTGCACAGTGGGCAACACCTGGATATATCCATGCTGTTGACTAAATTTAGACCCTTACATCCAAGTCTTCAGACCAGGGTAGTTCACTATTGAGTTGTTCCATTTTGATCCTATCCTTAAAGGACGCTGCATTATCTTTCTCTTCACTAATCAAAACAATTTTATACACATCACTGTTTGAATTTTTTTTTTTTTTTTTTTAATGTTTGTGGCTCACCTATCAGCAATGATCAGACACTGTTGTGCAGGAGGAGTGCAAACATCTTTACACATCTTGTTGATGCAGACCTGCATAACGGGCTGTCTTCAACACTCTTTAGTTACAGTATTCAGTTTACTAATGTTGACTCACAGAAGCTTTTTAAGACAAGACTTAGTTCCTTGTGTCTTGTTGAATTTGAAGTGATAGCCCTTATAGTTCATGGTTTGAACTGCAAACACAGTTGTGGTCTGCAGTTCATTAACCCATCATGTAAGGTTAACAAGATCCCATCAACCATTTCTGGAGATTCAGTTGTTTGCATGAATGAGGAGGCGTACCTAATAAACTGCCTGTGAGGACAGAGTATAATTAAGATAGCTACTCTGACGCTAGTGTTCCCTGTGTATGTTTTGAGGAACAGCTTAACCTGGATAATCTCATGAGGGCATCCTTTTTTCTTTTACTTTTTTTTTGTTTAACCTGTCCTGTCCAGCAGCTTAAACAAGCAAAATTATGGTCTGCATGGTGTGTTGAGCCAGACACTTTTGCTTTGCCAAGAGGAAATTTAGAAAGACTTTTCTTGATTTTCTTTTCTTTTTATATACTCTTCATTTGTTTATTTTATTACTGATATTGGTATGATACAGTTTACCCATACTGGAGCTGACAGACTCCCAGGAGACCCGGACCATCCGCCGCACCCCAGGATAAGGGCATCACAAGGGCATCCTTGCCATACACTGGCAGGGTATCCCTTACCTTACATACGTAAATATGTGGCCTCAGATCTCTCTCACTCTGAACAGTGTAGTGATGTCATCAGGGTTTTAATGAGGGATTACTCTGACATCACCGGGACTGCTGCCAAGTTAAGCCTATTAGCTTGACCATGTGCTTGAGGTGCGCTAGAGCTGGAGTTGTGACCCTGTGTGTGTGATATGTACGAGCTTACTGAGCAGACTGTGCAGGCCGTTGGCATTTGCATCATCCCCCATCAATTCATCTTCCCATTAATGTGTCCTTCAAAAAAAAACTGTCTCACCTTGCCAGCCAAAACGTTATCTGTGATGTCCATAGCTGAGTCTGTACTGAGTGGTTTTGAATTAACAATAGAGCTGGTCAGCAGCCTTGATAATGAAAAGCAGTTCAAGACCCATATCATAATATTATTACTCGGTATGTTCCATATCATAATATTATTTTTCAGTGTGTATTTCCAGTACACACTGGCATACTACCCAGAGCATACAAAAGCTCATGAAAGTCATAGCCAAAACAAATTTTGTCAGTGCTTTGTTTTACTGTTCAAATGCGGGGCAGCAAGCGTCATTGAAAAAAACACTTTTGAGATTAATGGTAGCGCTGTGATCACATTCGGATTAGACAAGCAACGGCTACTTATATTGTTTTTTGGGGTTTTTTTTTGCAGATTATAAAACCACTAAATAGCATCAGCCTAAATTGTAAACAGTTGCCTTTGTTGCGGTTGGATCTGGCAGTCTGGTGACTAAGTCTGTGCACCGCAGCTGTTTCTAACAATGGAATATTAAAACCCCTAATGATACATCAACAACAGCTACATGCCTGGAACTCTAACCCCAAAATCTATATAATTTATATATAACTTTTGAAAAAAAATTTTATGGTGGCAGACATCACTTTGGAGAACTGCTGCCATTTTCTACACAGTTAACAGATTATTAAAAAAACAAAACAAAGTAATTGGCAGATTCGTGAGGAATGAGCGTTAATTGTTAGTTGCAGATGTTTATGATTCTGGTTCACCAAGTTTCTGATGTGACTGTGAGAGCTGTGCTGACACAAGTGTTTCTATGCCTCTGAGACAAATTCCTTCATGCCGGTCTCAGTACATGGTTCTCACATTCATAATGTCCGGCTTCGCTTCAGCTTTAACACATCACGACAACTCTTTCACCACTCGCGCTCTCAGTACTGCATGCAGCAAAATGCATCTGCGCTTACAGAGAGCACACATGCACAGCATATCTAAGAGCTTTTGTTGGTCTTATCTTAAGCAGTCACGCTTCTCCAGCCTTTTATTTTTCCCTGCAGTTTGTGCTGCATGTGCTTTTTATTCTCTTCTGTACTCTGGTGAGTTTCTGGCCTAAACAATGGGAAAGCTTAAATCCTCTCCAGCCTGTGACTCAGCTGGGCATATAAATAGATCACAGGTAACTCATGCGTGACGACTGTGTGTATTAAGTGCCTGTTGTTAATAACTAAATTGTTGGCATTAAATGACCTTCTCTGAATGGACGTTAACATGTAAAATCTTAACTCTCAGAAACAGTGCAGATTGGATCGCTGGCTTCCAGCGTTGACCCTGTCCTTCTCCTTTTCTCATGACATAATCTGCCACTGTGCCCGTAGCAACTGATACCTGATTGGCTGCGAGGACCTACCTGTCCCTTTTGAATTCTGCCAGGTCACCATGGCAACCACATTATAAACATGAATCTAGCAGGGGGACTGTGAAGGCAGGCAGGAAGAGCGAGTCTAGCTGAGGCGAAGGAATTGCTCCTTGACACACACAACAGCTGTTTTTTAACGCGGCATGACTGACAGAGAGCTGCAAATACAGTACTGCCTGAAGCTTAATTACCATTCTGTTTCTGTCTCTTAATCACATTACCTTTGCTGATTTACCTACTTGAAAACAAATATCCAATCACTCTAATCATATTCAGTTTTCTTGCAAGAGCAGGTGCAGTTGCCATGGCCCTGAGCCGCTTCAGTGGCTTTAATTCATAGTTATGACTTTCTTTTGCTTTTAATATCACACTGTTGCCCTTCAGTTAGCTCAAATGGAGGTGCTTTCTTTAATTAACACAGACCCACAAACCTGACAGATGGGTAGAAAGCAAAACCCTTCTTTCCCTCTCATTCCCTGTCCTTGTGTCTGGAAAAAGCTTTGCAATAAAGTCCGTTCCCTTTCTTATGCCTTTTAATTCCTCACAGCCCATCTTAATATTTGTCTTCTGTGTGCTTTAATAAGATTATCTTACTAATGTGCTGCCCTGTAATCATTAAATCATTGAAGAAGCCATGAGTCAGAGAGCAGGGAGAAGAGTATTTTTGCTGTTACCCAGAGTTTCTGTGGAGTTAAACTCTAAAGATACTGACTAAAAATGAATTAATAGTTGCACAAGATAATAAAATATTTTAAAACTGCAAAGTACCACATATTAGTCAGTATTTTGTACTTTCAAGATCATAATGGAATATTGAAACAATGACTGATTAAGTGTAAATCAGTCAAACTGATGAGAATTAATTTTATAATGGCACTGCTCAGTTTAGTGAATTGGATCTCGGTGTCCCTAGTTTCCATATGAAAAATATTTTGCCTTATTAACACTGTTACTAACATCTTGCACGCTTCTGCGACCATCTTCGCTCTCCAAGTGTGCTCGTTGCTAGCTCCTTTAACAATTCAGAATAATCCTAATGTATCCTATACTACATCTTGGTGCAGTATGGGATAAATAGGATAGGATACGATATCTTTAAGCCAACTTTAAACTGTGTGGGCCCAAGATGACCATCTGATGAAGGTGTAAGTTTTCTCTGACATATAGATTTGAGTGTAGTTTAAAAAAAAAAAAGGTCAGAACTGAGCATTTAGAGCAGTCTGAAGCCTGAGCGTTTGCCTCATAGGGAATACTTGTACATACACGGACCTCATTATTTGAAAATGTTGCCTTGTTTAACATGAGCATACACCATTTCAGCACTATTTATGACATAAAATGAAGAAAAGCATAATAATTCTTCTGTAGTCCTTTTTAGTGAAATGATGTCATGTCATACAGTATGTCCTCCTGCAAACTGCCAAAAGCTTCTGTTTGCATCCTCCCTCTGACTCCTTCCCCATCCATGTTTGTCAGGCTGCAATGTCCCTGCCAGTCATGAGAGGACGCAGCAGCTCAAAGCTCTCACATCCAGTTTGTTGGCTGTTTCACCTTTGTACTAACCTGTAGAGCTCTCCAACCCCATCACCTGGCCTGGTCATTGATTATAGTATTAAGCCCCCCACCCCCCCAACACACACACACACACACACACACACTGTTTTCTCTCCACTTTTCTTCTTCTATGGCTCTGATTACCCCCACCCCCACCCTTTCTTTCCAAGGTTTAGTCACAGCACAGTCACGGTGATTAAATCCCTTTAAATATAATTTGCAGCGTACTGCTAAAAATAATCTGCATAACACATCTTATGAAAAGGTGTTGCAGCTTGTATGCACTACATGTTGCAGTGTTCAGATACAGTGGTTCCAGTTCTATAGCTTTGAGCCTCAGGGACACTGAGTGACGACAGTCAAACTGTCACCTGGCGCTCTGTCACAGCGTGTCGCTGGCACTGATGGTGTGTGGCTGACTAGGCAGCTAAACAAACATATGCTTGTGTTACAGGTTGCGTTTGTGAGAATATGCAAGAGATGTTGAGGTCTGTGTAGCGTTGGTGTAATGGCCTGTGTATGTTTTTATCTCTGTATATGTTGTGGTGTGTGTATTTATAGTACTTGCACTCAGCGTTGTGTAGGTGTGTGTGTGTAGGTGTGCTCATGTGGTGCTGCTTCAGTCTGTCATTGTGTCTGTGACTTTGACAGCCTCCTTGTCCACCCAGGAGCTGTTGTCACATGCTGGCTGCTTTTGTCAGAGCTGAACTGAAGCTGTAACTCCACAGAGGTTTACCGCTCTGTGGGTTTGTGCTGCATTGTGTTTGCCTTTCCCCACTTGTGCCTGCATTTTGCCTGCAGAGCCGACTGCCCCCTGCTGGCAACTGATAAACACTCCAGTGATTTAGAGCTCACTATCTTTATAGTGGTGAAGTATTTGAAAACTATACAACATGATAACAAATGATAGTTACTTATTTAAGAGCCATAAATCTCCTTGCTCACTGGATCCCATTCCACTTACAGCTCTTATTGTGAGAGCTTTTTTCCCCAAAATATCTGTGTGCTTCATTTGAAAATAAAATATAAAATAAAATAATACACCTGTAGTTCTTTTACAAATGGGGGGGGGGGGGGGGTTACTAAAGTTTACTAAACTTTGGTTACTAAGCAGTAACTAAAGTTGCTGTTCATTTTCTTTGTGTTTTTCATGATATAGTTTACAGTATATTTTGTGAGACTGTGCTGCCCCCAAGAGGTGGAGTATTGCAACTACCAGGGTGAAACTTTTTGGAAGTCAATGCAGGTTTCATAGGTTGGTTTTAATCATTTCTTTGGTTAAATTACACTTGCAGTAAGCCTGGGATGAGGTACCTTAATAATTTTGTATGTTTGTTTTTCCCCAAGATCTGATATATTGTGTGTTAATATGGAGAACATGTAACCATCAGGCTTGGTTTTCTATATCTCCCTGTTCACATTTGTGATAATTAGCATATGGTTTAACATTAAAGTATATTATAGCAACATTACAACAGATTTCCTCCTTTTTTGGTATTTATTAATTTGATTTATGCTTACTTGAAATAGTGATGTTTTACACACATCGTACACATTGTAAGATCAGTGTAAGCTCATTTCAACATCTGCATGATGGCGCATAACACGAGGCTTAAGAACTATTAAAAAAAACTGAGCGAGCATTAAATATTAAAACACACAGGAAGGATTGGTTATCTTTTTTTCTGTGTGTTAAAGTAAAATACGTGTCACATGCACACACTTGATACATGTGGTGGTAATGCTGCTTCTCATTGCACCACAGCATCGCCTGCATTTCTCAGATAAATAACTGCCAGAGAAGACATATTTAGTTCAAAGTAGACGTGTTTAAATACATGCAAGCCAGTGTACAATGAGCAAGCTGAGTTTCTTGTGCAATTTTTTTTAACCTTCCTGTGGTTTGCACACCGAAGAAATGAACACGGGACAAACAAATTCAGGAATTGCTTTGCTTAAATTCATTTTCTGGAAGAAAAGCTTAATTAGTATGCCCTTCCTCACCTGCATCTCCCTTCCTCACTCTTCATATTTCTCCATCATTTTCTCAGTTCAAGTCACACCCATACTGAGCCCACTGCTCGCCTCTCCTCCCCTCTTCACCTGCCTATCTCTCCTCACACACTCCTCCCTCCTTCCTTTTGAGATAGCTTTATCAGGCGTGCCGTTTTGTCTCTTCTCCCGCTTTCTCCCTCTACATCTGTCTTAACACAAGTGTATGTTCAGCACTGGTTAAGAACCACATCAAAATGAGTTTGCCTGTGAATTATCTGTCTTTGGAAAGGATAGCCCGGTACCGTCACGCCTGCTCCACCGGTTCACCCTGTGCTACAAACAAGCCCATCGACATCAAACCTCGTGGCAGGAGAGGGTATGGCTCATCTTAGAAACTGAAACTGTGCTGGGGAGGGTGTGCCAGAGAAGGGACGTAATTAACCAAATTTTTCATCTGCATGTTTTGAATGGTTGGATATTTTATTGGTAGTCTATTCAGCTTTGCTCTTTCTTTTTTCTTATGTGTCACAATGATGACGTAAATTAGAAAATAAGAATTGGTAAGAGAACTCAAAAGGGAAACTTGGTAATCTGACTGGTAGTCAAGCTTTAAAGTCATCTTTCTTATTGCTTTGTGTATATTTAGACTATGTTATGTGTATGTGTTCAAATTTGTCTTTATTACTTCTGTGAATGTACACAAAGTCTGTGTGTTCTCTGTTATCAGAACATTAAGTGATAAATAGTTTCACCTGGACAACACAGACCTGGAGCTGTGTTCACACCCGGGTGTAAATGATTGTTGCTTGGTGGCTGCTTGTGTTGTTAGAGCTCTGTAGTTCTGCTTTTTTTTTTTTTTTTTTTTTTGGCTCTGCTCAACCTTTAGTGCTGGCCTAATCTGTGTGTATGTGCATGTTTGTGTCTCTTTGCATTTCCATGAGGAAAAATTTGCTCTGCTTTTTACAAAACATGGCTACGAGCGTGGTAAATGAAAGATATGCTGGCCCAATCAAGTCATTATGGAAAGCTTCAAGTTCTTCAGCAGGACAGATCCCCTCACTAACTAGACTGGAGCGTAAGACAATCATCGGAGCACTCTGTCCATTAAAGCTCACACAGAACTGTTAAGACCTTGTTAGGCCAATTTTCCAACTGAATCTCTGTGACAAACACATATTCCACCACCCGCAGTGAAACTAAATGTGCTCGTCTGTGTGCATGTTTGCCTCTGTAGCATTTAAATATGAAGCAACACTAATAGCTGGTGGCAACTGTAAACATATAGATACGGCTGGAGCCCTGTCAATACTGTAACCTGCCATCTGTGCTTCACTCCCTTAGTTAAGTGCTATTTATATCAGCATTTACTCGGTGTGTTTGTCGGCACCATATACTGAACATTGTGCATGACAGAGGCTTTTTAAAAAAGAGAGAAATCAATAATGTTGTCAATTAATGAGGTCGCTCCGTCCATGTTAGTGGTTTCATGAGAAGAATTACACCAATTTTAACACTAGGTGGCAGCAGCAACTCTTTGAGTTGCATTGGATTGCAGAGTTTTCTATGCAGTTGTTTTGTAACCATTAATTTGTACTTATTAGATGGTGTTAAAATATATTCATATGCTAAAAAATGATTATTAGTTATGCGTTATAGATAACAAAACACACGTGTGTGTGTGTGTGTGTGTGTGGTGTGTGTGTGTGTGTGTGTATATATGTATCTATAGTATATATGTATATATATATATCTGTATATATATATATGTATATATATATATATATTATCTCTATCTATATCTCTACCTCTGTATCTATCTCTATATCTCTGTGTGGTCTATATCTCTCTCTCTGTGTGTGTCTATCTCTCTCTATCTCTGTGTGTGTCTCTCTCTCTCTGTGTGTCTCTCTCTCTCTGTGTGTCTCTCTCTGTGTCTCTCGCGCTCTCTCTCTCTCTCTCTCTCTCTGTGTCTCTCTCTCTCTTCTCCTGTGTGCTCTCTCTGATTGTCTCTCTCTGTGTCCTCTCTCTGTGTGTTCCTCTCTGTGGTCTCTCTCTCTGTCCTCTCTCTCTCTGTGTTCTCTCTCTCTGTCTCTCTCTCTCTCTCTGTGTCTCTCTGTCGCTGTCTGTTCTCTCTCTCTGTCTCTCTGTCTCTGTCTCCTCTCTGTCTCTGTCTCTACTGTCTCTCTGTCTCTCTCTGTGTGTCATGCTGTCTGTCTCTGTCTCTGTGTGTGTCTGTCTGTCTTTTCTGTCTTATGTGTGTGTTGTCTGTCTGTCTCTGTCTCTGTATCTGTGTGTGATCCTGTCTGTCTGTCTGTCTCCATGTCTCTGTCTCTGTGTGTCCTGTCTGTCTCTTCTCTCTCGTGTCTCTCTTCTCTGTGTCTCTTGTGTCTCTCTCTCTCTCTGTGTCTCTCTGTCTCTCTCTCTCTGTGTCTCTCTTCTCTCTCTCTCTGTGTCTCTCTGTCTCTCTCTCTTCTCTCTCTCTCTGTCTCTCTCTCTGTCTACTCTCTCTTCCTCTCTGTCTCTTCCTCTGTCTCTCTCTCTGTCTCTCTCTCTCTCTCTCTCTCTCTCTCTCCTATCCTCTCTCTCTCTCTCTCTCTCTCTCTCCTCTGTCTCTCTCTCTTGTCTCTCTCTCTCTCTGTCTCTCTCTCTCTGTCTCTCTCTCCTGTCTCTCTGCTCTCTCTCTCTCTGTCTGTCTCTTCTGTCTCTGTCTCTCTCTCTGTTCTCTCTGTCTCTCTCTCTCTGTCTTCTCTGTCTCTCTCTCTGTCTCTCTCTCTGTCCTCTCTATGTCTCTCTCTCTCTCTCTCGTCGTCTCTCTCTTCCTCTCTCTTCTTCTCTCTCTCGTCTCTATCTCTGTCTCTCTCTCTCTGTCTCTCGTCTCTCTCTCCTGTCTCTCTCTCTGTCTCTCTCTCTCTGTCTCGTCTCTGTCTGTTCTCTCCCGTCCTCTATCTGTTCTCTCTGTCTCTGTCTCTCTCTGCTCTGTCTGTCTCTCTGTCTCTCTCTGTCTCTCTCTCTCTACTTGTCTCTCTCTGTCTCTCTCATCTCGTCTCTCTCTCTGTCTCTCTCTCTCTCTCTGTTATTTATATTATTCTATATGTATATATATATATATGTGTTTATTATGTATATTATTATCTATAGATATGTATATATCTATTATATGTCTCTGTAATCTATGTATATATATATTATGTCCTATATATATTATGTATACTAATCTATGTATATATATATATATATGCTAATATATATATATATATATATGTATATGTATGTGTATATGTGTATATGTGTATATGTGTGTATATGTATATATGTAAAATAAGGCATAAGGGAGCACAATTTAATGTTAATTAGAAATGGAAGTGCTGGGTTCTAATAAGAAATAAAGTAAAATTCCTCTCAGGGTTAGTTTTTGGCCATTTATGGTACAAGGGAAATTAAATAATCATTATCTACTCAAGCAAGATTGATTTTACACTGGATACAATTTGTTTGCCACTTAGAACAAAGCGAAACCCTCACTTCCTGCGTATATGTAAACCCCAACGCTCCCCCTCCTCAGACCACCCCCTCACGACCCCTTCTTAAGCAGGATAAGGTTTGATCTTCATCTCTGTGTCTTGCACCTCTGCTTCTTTAAGATAGCAATATACTATAGCCTAACACTTACTCTGTGTAAGTGTGTGGTCATGTGAATGGATACATTTGCTTGTGGCCTACATTTTTATTCACAAGAGACAGTAGAATGGAGAAAGGAGAAAAGGCGGTGTTCACTGTAAGTTGTGTATTGGTTATGCTCAGAGGGATTTTGAATCCGTGTGGTTTTAATGTGGAGGAGAAGCTGCCAGTTTTCTTAAGGAAACTCTTTTGTTGTTCTTTCTCTGACCACATGGAATGTGCGGACCGTGGTAATAGGATTAGTTTCACCACTTTGACCAAGTTACAAAGTACATCATTCTGCCGTGCTACACTGAAAGCTTTAGTTGTGCCTATTAAAGTTACTTGTGAATCACATGGCAACAATTTTTTGTACTGTGTAATAACATAAACCATACCAGCCACGAACCCTGCTGGTGAGAGATCAGGAACACTGTGAGATATCCATCAGAGTGAAAGCTCTCAAAGTATTTGTTTTTGGTCTCCCATGAAATTTTAAGGGGATAGGAATATAGAAATACAGATAAAAACCAAAATGGATTTCCTCAGCATCTGAGGGCTCCAGCACTTTAAGATAAGCAGGGCAGGGTCCAGTAACTGTGCACATTTAGTGGGGATTAATTTGTAGATATTGTTACAGGGCATGTATGGTTAATGGGCCATGCCAATACTGTGACACTTTCACTTTCCTCAGGTGTGCTTCTCCCCTTCTGTGACATTAAAGCATATCCTTTTTTATATAAATTCTGCATTGTATTGAATCGTATATACAATTCCCTTTTCTGGTGATTTCTGTCTTTTGGTCCATTTCCACTTTAGAACAAAAGACAAGAATAATTTGACTGATGTCACTCACTTGTTGTGTACGTACTTATGAAGTTTTTATTTCCCAGGGCACAACTATTGTATCCTCTTTTTTATTATTTGGTGGTCTTTCCTTTTGATCCTAGTACATAACCAGAGAGGAAGGACATTTAGAATGCAATATCTTTACCAGTGTGCATGCTTGTATCTGAATATTTCTTGCTATCTACTTGAAATGCTCCATATTTCCTTTGGGATCCTCCAGTAAATATGAAATACACACGCTATGAACACCGAATGCCTGGTGTGACAGACAGCTGACACACCTGTCTGCTTGGGCCTGTTGGAGACCTAATGTTAGCTCCTTAGTTCACAACACTAGCAGCAGATACCAGTTGAGCTTTCTTATGTATCCTAAGTGTCAGGGCTGAAATGAGATCTTTTGGTTCACACAATTCACAACTGTCAAAAATAAATGAAGTAATAGCGAAGGAATCTTATCTTTCTAAAGACGTTGTTTTGTTGCCCTTTTTAGAGGTTCAGAGCCAAAAAACTTAAGTTTAAAAAGATTACAAACCACTTTTTTTATCTCTGAGAAAATAAACTGTCACAATTTAATCGTTAAAACATTTTGTTTTTGTAGCATTTGAATAGATTAACAAGTTACTTCAGCATTACACTATGAATATTATATCATATCTTAACAGTTTACTCTCACTATTTATTCTCAATTTGATTGATGACTCCTCACACCAGTGTATATCTTTAACACCTGTTTAGTGTGATTGTACCTCTGTATCACACTATTGTTGTCACTACCGTTCCTAGCTGTTGGTTTTAGGTTACTGTAATCGCAGAGTGATTGACACTTGAGACTATTGTTTAAATTGCCTGTGGATACAAGCCCCGCCCTTTAAAGAATTACTACTACCAAAACAACTCCTCCCACCCAGGACACACTCAAGCTGCAACTCAGGGAAGCAGACAGAGTGGGGAGTCACTCAAAGGCAGGGACACATACTGTACAAAAGACTAGAGCAAGAGAGACAGAGGTAAGGGGTGGAGGGAAGGAACGTGGTACTTGGAGGAGATCTTATTTCAATTAGTCAGGGAAAGAAAGCAGAGTGGAAAAAGAGTAACAGAACGAGCGCATGGCTGAATTAGCAAAGTAGAAGATCACATGCTGATCTGGCAAGAAAGATAAGAGGCAGAGGGGGAAGCAGGGGGAAACAAACCATCTACTTTCAAATGATCTGAGCTCAAGGAGGAGCAGCAGCGTGGAACACTGCCGGGACAGAGGGTTTGCTACAGAACAACTCGGCAGACTGAACCACTACACCAGACTGTGAGAAGCAAGCCTTCTCTGGATCTCTTCGGACCAGCGAGGAGGACTGTAGGCAGAGCACAGCGGAGGCTGGCCAGTGGGCTCCAGGTGGCCCAGAGGGAGGGGTATATTTGGCTCTATGTGCATGTGGACTGCACATATGTTTTGTGTTTGGATGTGGAAGGAAAAGCGAGACCATGAGTATCATTCTTAAGCCACGGTCACGCTCTACCAGCTCACTGAGGAACACAGAGGGAATATGGTAAATAGATGAGAAACTTTGTCCCTTTGGCTGCATTTCCATGTTAATCCTGTTGTGTGTGTGTGTGTGTGCACACGTGTGTGTGTGTTGCTCTATTGTTCTCCATCCGCCTGTTTGTTTCTGTCTCAAATACTTTTGCTTCTCCTTGCTGGCACAGTCAGAAATCCTTCCAGTGATACTTGACTGTGTGGTGTGTTTGTTGATCTTTAAATTGCTGACTCAATTGCATCATTCCTCTTCAATCAAAATTTCTTCCATACTTCCCATGTATCCTGTAGATATGTCAGTGAAGGGTTTTAGTGTTAGTTTTCTGTGTGAGGCATGGCTTTCTCTGAGTTCAGGAGATTTGGACTATGCTACACATCATCAGACTACCTCAATGACATGACACTTGGTGCAGTCTGATCCTGGTGTTTGACCCTCAGTATGCTCTACCTGAGTCTCATCTATACAGCCGAGCAGATTATATAAAACACAAGACAGCAAAGGCATCATTCATTGAGGAGCATGTCATGTTGCACCATCCACTCTCATGTGTGCACATGGCTCCAATTAAATTCAGGATGCAGAATGCACTGCCAGAAATGCTACTTGCCCTGGCGTCCCCCGCTCGCCTCCTTCCCCCTCCTGTCTCAGCTTGTTCTTGCCTGTCAGCATTCATGTCTTTATAAGAAACTGCCCTGTGACTTGAACTTTGGAAGTTAAAATTCACAGTTTTCTTCCCATTGTGTCCCATCAGTGTATTATTGAACTGCTCTACAACCTCCTCAGCAGGGAATGGAGCTCAAATGAAGTGAAGACATGCAGTAGTGATTGGAGCTTTGAGAATGCTAGTCTCTCCAACTAGTTTCGGATATTAGGCATTACTGTACATGATAGGATTTGAGAGGGTGTAAAACTCATAGCGTAGCCATGCATAAAACTGATACTGGTGCTAGTGGTGACTGCAGAATGTAGCTTTCCCTCATTAAAGCCGAGAATCTGGCAGTGCTAGGTTTGTATGAGCCATCTTTTTTTGAACAACTACCAAAAGCAGTACTCAGCTGGACGAAGCATACCGCCTCCTCAGTCTGTCCTGCCCTCCTCTCTTCTGTTATTTACTGTTATATGAAGGGTTCTTTCACTAATTCACATCACTGCTTCTCTTTCATGGTTGTCATTGCTACACTTGTAAGACTAACATAGATTTGTGAGTAATAATGGCACTTCAATTATTTGAATGGTAGGCCATAATTCAGTGTCTTGTTTTAAGTCAAGGATGGTTGTAGGATTTTTTTTTTTTTTTTTTTTTAGCTACATGGTTACAACAGACTATGTATCTGTATGTTTGAGTGAATGCTCATGAGTACGTGTGTGTGTGTGTGTGTGTGGGCGCGCGCGTGCACTTCTATGAGACTATGATGTGGCCTGGATGTGCGATCTGTCCCCTGGCCTGAACAAGCTCAAACAGACCCCTCTCCACCCAACCTTGCAAAAGCAGGTTTGTGTGCATGGACTTTTGGTATCCATCAGAGTGTTGGTTCAGTAAACGTGGCTTGAGTTTTGAAGGTGATTGATAAGAAAATGAGAAGGATCAGATGTTTGTGTAACTTCATACCTCGAGAATCTTTTGTTTTTCCCCACTATATAATCATCAGTGATTTCTGTTGTTATCAGATAAAGAATGAAGGAGCAGGAAATGTGTGACTTTGAGCTTGAGTGTTTGCATCTGGCCTTTGTCAGTCCCCAGTTGAGCATCTCAGGCAGGCAGTAAATGTTGAAGGTTACATGTCTGGCCTCTCATAGGGCCTGACAACGTGCGACTTATCTAACATTTTACCCAGGCTTGACCTTTAACAATCCAGTCCTAAGATGATACATTATACTGAAAATGACTCTGTCTTTAAGTGGACCTCAATGTATGTAACAGCAGAGCTGGTTTGCTTTGCTTTGAAATATGTGAACCAAGATGACGCAGCATTGCCATGGTGACCTACCTCTTTGTTGGTCTCTCTTGATTGACTGGGTTTTCTGAATGGTGCAGAGACAGTGAGCACTAAGGTAGTGTCACAGCTAAAGTGAAGAACTGGCATTACTTATCCCTGACAGGGCAGGAAAAAAACAGATGGAAGAAGGGAGAAAGCAGGAGAGACTGCAAAAGGCTGAGGATAAAATTCACATAAAGTAAAGCTATACTGCAGATGAGGACCTTTAAGCTTTTTCCTTGATGTCTTTCTGTACTGTCAATTGCTGTACGTAGGAGTCACACTTAAATAAACTCTTACATCAAATGTCATCATCCCTAAAATTTCCTAGCCAACGGCACAGTGAATTTTGATGATGATTTAAGTGCTAAAGACAGATTTTTGTGGCATTTGCTGACTGATGGGTGTTAATTTTATGTTGTGTGTATATTTACAAGGTTGCTTGTGCCCAAGAATGTGTGACAGTGAAGGGGCGTGCATGAGTATTGGGCAGATAGAGGGAAAAGTGTCTTGGTTATCAGCGAGTGGTCTGCTACTTATCAGCCTGACCTAGCCTTTTGGGTACTGGCCTCTTCGTAGTTTGTTTTCCAGTTTCCCCTGTTATTTTCTAATGTAATCTGAGGATAGCCTTTGCTGTCATTTTTAATAAAAGATGAGCGGGACAGTGCTGTGAATTAGATTATGAGCAGTACCATATTTTGGCCAGGTCTTGTATTTTAAGAGAGTATTCAACAGTTGAAGAGAGAGAGCCATTCTGCTGATATTAGGTTCAGAATTGTATTCATAAGCCTGTGCAAAGAAAAAGATGATCTCCAGATGCTTAAATTTCCATCCTCTTTCTTTTAGAGTCTAACCCTTTTGACTGATGCTTTGCTTATTCTATTTTACACAGCTAAAGTTGGGAAGTGTTATAACACCGTGACACAATAAAAATGTGTTCACCTTTCAGAAAGTTGCTATGCAAAGGAATGTGTTTTTAAAAAACATATTAGTGAGCTGGAAATTGCAGAGTATGTTTTAAGACAATGAGGAAGACAGCTTTAATTGAAAGCCAATATTTGGTGTGATTACTTTTTTTCTTCAATACAGTCTGAACTCTCTTAGCTTTATTGTAATTTCTTTAGGTAGTCTTCAGGAATAGTTTCTTGAAGGACATTCAAGGCTCTTCTTTTGATGTTGGCTGCCTTTTGTTCCGTTCACTGTCAAGATGATGCCACACTGCTTCAGTAATGTTAAGGTCTGGGTTCTGGGGAGGCCAGTCTATGACTGATGGTGCTCTATATTGTTTTTTGTTTGTGTTTCTTCTTTTGTTCTGTTCTGTTTTCTATCCAGGTATGGTTTTACTGCATTGGCAGTGTGTTTTGGATCATTGTTGTGCTAAAAAATGAAGTTGTTGCCACTGATGCTTTTCAGATGCTATAGCATGGTTGATCCAAATCTGATGGTACTTTTCTATGCTCCTAATTCCATTAATTTTGACAAGATCCCCAACACCACTGGCTCAAATGCAGCCCCAAACCATACAGAGCCTCCACTGTCTTTTACAGATGGCTGTAATCAGTGTGTACAGAAGACGTATCCTGGCTTTTGTGTAATTTGGCATACCTCAGCCTTTACTTCCTGTTTTCCTTCCTTAAGAATGGCTTCTTGATGGCCACCCTTCCACAGAGACCATTTCTGATGAGGCTTCAGTGAACATAAGATGGATCAACTGAAGGGTCAGAGACATCTCTCAGATTCTGTCAGGCCTTTGATTGTTTTTTTTTTTCTTTCCCCCCTATCTCTTAAGGACATCACATTCAGATGCTTTTAATCTGCTGGAGATAGTTTTTTAGGCCTGCCACTTCTTCTATTGTCTTCCACTTGTCCACTTTCCTCAGATTTCTTTTTAAGGAAACACTGTGCAGTGTGCCAACATGTGCCAAGTTTTCACCTAAGACTTCTTCTGCGAATCACTTTGTTGGTGCAAAAATACTACTTTATGCCTGTCAAACTGTGTTATCTTTGGCATTTCTGGAAGGTTCATCTAAAGAAATGGGAACAGATTTGTTTTTTGTTTTTTGACAGGCTGCTAGTAACAAAATGCCTAAAGATACAACTTAAAATTGTTTTTTTACTAAGTTATCTGTTATGTGTAGGTACAACAGTGGTTCATCCCTTGAGTTAGGGTTTTTTTTTTTTTTTTAATGCTTGAATAATTCATAGGTAGTATTAAGTGGCTTAACAAACAAACAAACAAAAAAAACTTTCCTCTGAAAATGGTCAGGTACAAGGACTGGACTGAAAGTGAGTGACACAGCAGCCAATGCCCAAAGAAAAACTTTGAGGGATCTTCAAAAAGCCTGGAGAAGTATTGCTTGAGACCACTTTAAAAAGTTAGCCGAATGTCTGGTTCTTGGAAAGCAAAATATAAAGAAATGAGGGATTTCTTAATTGAAATTCCAACAATGTAATAAGGTGCACAAAATTACAACTCATTTACATGCAGAGCTTTTCTGTTGTCAGAACAGTTTTGTGAACCTACCTAAAAATTGTTTGCTGTACATGAAGAATGGACATGGGATTTCTTCTGGCTCTGAAAAGTAAAACCAATGCTTAAGCCCCTTAATTCTGCATTTTTTTTTTTTTTCTTTTTTGTTGACCAGTATAAGATGGCTCTCCTGGTTGCAAAAATGGCTCTGTTCTATATCTGTGGGACATAGACCGTTCCCTTAATCTGTGAATTTAGTAAACACTGTCTTGATGAGTTTATGGTCTCAACACAATATTCATTCTGTAAATTATGGTCCCTATTTCAGTTAAATAGGAGGGTAAAGGAGAATATGCTTTTGTCACTAACATGTGAGCATGTTTGTCTGCATGTTTGTCCCTCACTCAAAATACCAAGATGGTGATAGCTAAAATGTTCAGCTGAAGGCTTCACATGGGAATTCACTAATCAGTGGGTGATGTCTCAGTCACTATGTCCAACTTTTGTATCCAATTTGATATTATATGATTGTGGAAAAAAAAAATCTTCATGTTTTCATTTTAACTTGGCAAAACAGTTGGCTCAAGATACTTGATTTACTTAGTAAATGCAATAGATATTGTCCAAGATGGTGAACAACATTAAATACCAGTTAAAACATAAAATAAAGTGATGATGAACAGTCCTCAGACTCATTAGAGTAATTTAAAAAGCACATAAAATAATGTATTTGCATGCAAATGCATCAGAATCCAGCATTACTTTAAACAACTAACTATACAAGAAGTTTGCTTTAATAGAAACTAAGTTCAAGCTAAGACTATAACTTAGACTAGATGGGTAGTTAATCCCCAATAATACGGTCATGTTCCAATGAAGCCCATTAACTATCATAATTTGAGCTTCAGGTACTTTGCTAACACGGCGCCTTGTGTTTAGTCATAGGAATGACACTGTGAATATTCGATCAATTTAAGTAGAAAGGATAGATTTACAGTTTGAATTGATGATACCATCAAGCAGAGGTGTTGGCTCTGCAGTATCTCCAGCAAATAAACATAGCTTTTCTGTTATTCAACATATGCCTGCAACAAATGTGTCATCTGTGCCCACTCTTCCATCTGTGGATGTTACTGTACTGTTGTGTGTTTTTTTTTTTTCTTCTTCTTCTTATCCTAAGTCATGGGTGGTTGTTTTGCATTCAGAGCAGGGCCAAGTTTACCACACAGGATCACATACCTCACGCCTACGTGCATGCAAGGGCTCACAGTCCTCTTAAATACCTACACATTTGAATGCTTATACATGCAGTTCTTTCCTTGTCCTTCCTCCAGTACCTGCTCCCCTCTGTGCCCTCAGCTTTCTAAAATAAATCCAGTGTCATCTTTCCTCTGTCTGCTTCGACACGTTTCTATTCTGATCCACACAATTCCATACTTTCCAAACACAAACATGTATCAATTATAATTATTCATTTTTTGTAAATATTATCGCAGATCCAATTTTGAGTTACAGTTAAAACTTTGAGCGATTTCTTTTTAGATACTGTGTATAAACTCAAAGGAAAACATTGTCTTCATTACGTATTGTGTCTGGTATTGGTGCAGATTTTCTTGTCCACCAACTCTGAATGATTGTTGGAAAACAGAGCCTCACTATCCTCAACTCAGCTTTATTATTTGTCAAAGACACTTGTGCACTGACCTCTTTCTTCAGTGCATCTCCTCACAGCTCTGTCACGTCATCTCCTGTGGTGTCTGTAATTGCTCAAGTGACCCAGGGCTAAAAATGAATGAGTCAGTGATCTATGCCATTTAGAGTGTGTGCCAGAGACAGACAGAGCATGAGAGAATGAAAGAATAGATGGAGACAAAAATGATGGAGAGCCAGACACTAAAAGAGAGAGGATAAAGGAGCCATGCAGTGTCCTCAGGCATATATGTGACCCAGCAGCATCTTGCAGTAGAAAGTCACAACAGCCAGTACTCATCTATCTCAGTGCCCTTAAAGTTAACATTTCTTGTTTTTAAATGGACCACTGCTTTGCTGCAGTCATTTGAAAGGTCTTTGGCAACAACACCCCCCTTCTTTTTCTGCAACCCAAACTCAAGCATGAAGCCTGTGAGAAACTTTGCTCCACATCATCTTGACTGCTCTTGTAACTGTGCACTGTTGTTGCCACAATTTGTTTAGGGTACTTTTAATATATTAGCAATCTTTTCTTTTCTTCTTTTTTTTTTTCTGTGAAGCAACTTCACACACCAGGCTGATATTGGGCTTTGATTGTATCAGCTGCCATCCATCCATCCATCTATCCATTGAACTTTAGGCAGCAAATCGTCCCTGACCTGGAGTGGGCACTCCACTCTTTTCCAGTTGAGGACCATGGCCTCAGATTTGGAGGTGCTAATTCCTGTACTCTGCTTCACACTGGAGTGGTTCACAAACGAGTGTGAAGCAACGAGTGTATAAACTCAAAGGAAAATATTGTCTTCATGGGTGGGCAGAGCTAGAGGCCACCTCCTGATGAAGCCAACAGAACAACATCATCTGTAAAAAAATAGAGATGAGATTCTGAGGCCACCAAGGCAGAAGTCTTCTTGGTTATGCCTTGAAAGTCTGTCCATAAAAATTATGAACAGAATCAAAGGGACAAAGGGCAGCCCTGGAGGAGTCCAACACCCACCAAAAATGAGTCCGAGCTACTGCTGCAGTCCAAAAAGTCTTTTTCCATGGCTTCACTGAACTGCTCGCACACCTGAGTCGTTGCTTCAGCCACCACCCAAGCTGTGTCCCACTTAACAGTACTCGTAAGCTGCCTTCGTAGTCCCACAGGAAAACCAAGCTTGATAGGACTTGGTTTGATGGCTCCCTTTACCTGGTTCAGGGATTACCACCACAATAGGCACCAACCACCTTGCAGTCACAGCTCAGTGTGGTGGCCTGAACAAAACTGCAATTGTTTGCAAGAAGTCTGCAAAATATATCCTTCTGATAGAAGGCATTTTATATAAATGTATTAACTTAACACAAAAAGGGTATCTTATGAAGTTTTGTTATAAATTTGTATATAATGTAAATCTATTTGCCATTTTGGCCACTTGTTAAGATTTTATTTAGGCTTTGAACCTATTCTATGCAGTGTTGGCACTTATTGAGGAATGTCATGATTTCTTTTTTCTTTTCTTTTTTTTTTTTTTTTGAAGTGAGCCGTTGTGGCCGTGTTCAAAAAAGGAAAAGTAAGTACAAAACTAGCCTGGACTCTATTATCTATTCTTCACTCCCTTATCCTCCTAAGATAGAAGGGATTGGTGAGGTGACTTTAAATCTTTTGATGTGGAACAAGATGTTAAAGACAAGTGTTATCCTTATGATGTTCTGCAGATGGGACATCTGGAACTCCATGAAGGAGCTCTCTGTCATCAATCAAATGTTTGCAGATCAAATGTTTGTTTCGTTGCCAAATATATCTTTGTTCTGGATCACTCCCTTTTTTGGTAAACAGAGGTTTGCTGCTGTCTTAGTCCTAAAGTAATGCACAGTTTACTGGCCTGTTTTTTACAGTAATTCTCATGTGTTCACTCATGCTTTGTTGTTGAATGTCACAAAATAGTCATAGGGGTGTTGACATTATTCTGTTTACTGAGTGGGGTACTGAGTCCACTGTGATATCATTGCCAATGCAATACTCCAGCAATCAAAATACAAGAATTCCTTCTGTCATTCCAGAAGAGGGTGTGCCTGCGGACACACAGTACACATACCCTCACACACTACGAGGGGAGTTACGTGGCTCAGGCCTTAGGTGAGAATCAGAGTAGACTGTGACGTCAAAGAAGGTGCGATAATGACTCGGTCGTTAAGCATATGCTGAGTTTTATGTTTCAACACTTTCACGGTGTCATCTATGTCCTGTTTGCACACATGATCCACACACCCATTAACACAGAGCAGCTGGAAAACGGACAGACTTGTGCAAGGAATGCCAACTTATCAGTCACTTGTGTGAGTATGTGTTTTCACACCTGCAGTGGAGAAAACAGATGGATTACCTGATGTGATAAGAGTGTGTGTGGAATGAGGGTTGTGTGTGTGAGTGAAGATAAAATGGGTTTAGAATGACACACTAAGTAGAGCAAGACTTTGGGACAGATGGGGATGATATGCAAGAGATTAAACAAGAGCTATAAGAGAGTGAGAGTGTGTGTGTGTGTGTGGTGGGGGTGGGGGTGGTAGTAATGATACATGTAGTCATGTACTGTACCATGACTACATGCTAGTTAGAAAAGGGGACAAGGATAATACTGTTGCCCTTTCCTCTGGCATAAGGCAGTATGCAAACTATCGGATTGCACATCAAAAGCTTGCATTTGTTTATCTGCAGCTATTTTGTGAGATTAGAGACATCATTTAGCCATTTAATTACTGTGGAAAATATGTCTGGTATGTCCTGTGTATTACCTTGGGTATCTGACCATTCAGATGCACAGATTGAGAAGGAACTGCACTACAAACTTCCTCTGCTTGATTATATTCCTATACCATGTATGGAATTCATACACTGTGCACTGAATGGGTGTCAGTGACACTTGGATTATAACATATGGATGGGAAGGAGAGAAAGTGAGTGGGGGAGAGTGAGAGAGAGAGATCATCTATAATGAATGGTCCTGGGAGTGTAAGGCTGAAATTTGGACTGTGTCAGCGATGGTGCTCTGTGGGAGGAAAACTCAGCATAATGACTTGTTCCTCCTCACAAAGTCCCACATGTCCACTACCAAAAAAATACAGATTTTTCCATTATAAAGTCATTAGATGTAGCTTTTAGGTCAGTGAGTTATCTGTTGCTTAAGATGTGAAATAACCTGCAGAAATCATACAAGGTTAGTAATTTTTCATTGTGTAGTGAGTAGGATTGTTTCGGTATTGGAACATGCTTTCTGCTCTGCGCAGGCATGCATTTTTGTACACTCGCAGCGTTCGCTCTGTTCTTGGACATCCTCTGCCCTTCCACATGGAAGGCAGTCCAGTACTGGCACCTATACCTTTGGCAGATTAAATCTGTGGTAGTTTTATTAGAGAGGATGCTGATAATCATGAGGATGATAATGATAGGGACGTCATTCCTATGTGCATTAAGTATCTTGCTGAGGGGGAATCCCCCCTGACCTTTGCATTTACACCTGACAGGATTATGGGAATGCTTAATAGCTGTAGCGACAAAGCAGAAATCCCCAGTGATAAGCGTTAGTCATCACCTGGGTGAACAATCACCTAGGAGACTAAGAAGCTCACCATGATATCCCAGCAGGAAATGGTGTCACTGGACACCAAGAAATACCTCTCAGCTATGAGTCAGTGGCATTATTAGAGCAGAGGTATTCCCTGTGGCTCTGTGCAGAGTTTAAACAAAGCTTTAATACATGTGGTTGTATGTAGATGGCTGTGTATCCTGCTACATTACTTGTTTACTGTTGATGATGTGCTAATTAGTCTGCCACCAATCATAATCAGCCAGATAAGATAAGTGACTGGCTCATTATAGTTATAATAGATGAAACTTATGAGTAATTTAACATCAGCCAGCAATGCATGAGTAGCGTGGCGCCTATGGTACTCACATGTTTATGGAGTAGACATGAGTTATTCTTTTTCAGAGCTCATCACCATGGATCATGGCTGAACCTCTGCTACTCCTAGAGAGTTGTGAAATGTCAAATGCAGCAAAGGAGAAAAACAGGGGATTGTGTGTTGAAGTATTCCTTTAAGAACACATTTTGTGTTGGTGGAGAGAGCACGTGTAAGAATATATGATGAATAATAGCATTATGTAATGTTGTGCTAATTAGCCATATGCTCCTGTTGCTTATGCATGTTTGCTGAGTGGAGCTGGTGAACACTTGTTAGGGCAAGCTAGTCTGGTCAAACCTGCTAATGCATAAGCTCATTCATGTAGAGTGACATGGAAATGCAGTTCATTTATGTTTATGTTTTCATTTATGTTCCAGTCATAAATTTAAAAAGTGATCTGGAAAAAGTATTAAAAAGAAAAAGGGGGACGCGATCGTGCTTGGGGTGAGAAGATTCTTTTTTTTTTTTTTTCTTATTCAGCTCTCCCTAAAAAAAAAAAGAAAAGACGTAACCACCAGGACATTTTTGAAGTGTTGAGCTGAGCGTTTTGGCTGTCGCCATCTTAACTTTTAAAACCAGCCATCACAAGTGTGGAGTAGATCTGATTGTGAAATCAAGGACATGTCAGTAGCAAAGTAGGCCAGCTGTAAAGGGTACCCTTCTTTACCGTGCTCATGGACACTAGAGCAGGGACCATAATATGTAAAATGATTATTATATTGCATTCAGTAAGTCTTTACTTAAGTCTTTAATCAAAGGGAGCAAAGGCTGGTTTTCTCATTGACTTACCTCCTGCCTCCTGCTGGCCATCAGAAAGAATGCAGGTTTAAGGCACCTCACATTGACTTTACTTTTCACACCTGGGAGCTAAGTTCTACTTTTATATACAGTCTATGGTATAAAACAAAACCATGGAAAAATAGCCAGGTATAAACCTATCCATAGATTTGGGGAACTGTAAGCACACACACACACACACACACACACCCAAAACTGGTGGATGTGAGAGCCTGGTGCTGCAATGGAAACAGTAGGCATGTGATTTTAGTGAATATGCGAGTAAGCTGTGAAGTCATCAGCATCACTAACCTGTGCATAAAGGCTGTGTTTTAAGCAGGCGTAGATATATGGCTTTTATTCTGAAAACACAGTTTTATTCCTTCCCTCATTGTTTTTCACTATTGAAAAAATATTGGAAGTTTTGCTTGACCCGTCAGTGTTAAAGTTCTCAGTTTATAAGATCAAACATTTTTTTCTGATATTTGTCCCCTTCTCATTATCTAATTACAGTTTCGATGTGGACAATGGCACATCATCAGGTCGAAGCCCCCTGGATCCAATGGCCAGCCCGGGCTCAGGCCTCATCCTGCAGGCCAATTTTGTCCACAGCCAACGGAGAGAGTCATTCCTCTACCGCTCTGACAGCGACTATGACCTCTCACCCAAGTCTATGTCGCGAAACTCCTCCATTGCCAGTGACATGTGAGTACATGTGGTATCTTTTGCTTCCACCTCAGCTTTCATAAAATGCACCCTAATCCTGTTATGATGAATTTCTTCTTCTTCTCGTAACCTGTGCCATGGCTTGACGTTTATACAGTAGAAACAGGCCAGTAGGATTTGGGGTTAGTAAGGTAACTTGAATTTTAAACTTTTGCAGGGTTATGTTAGTTTACTTCCTACTGAGTTATATAATGATGATAACTCAAACATCACAGGCATCAGGGAACATTATATAAAACCATCACAGACTGACCAGTCAATTCTCTGGAAAATGGCAGTACAATTTCTAGAAGGTCCTGAGGAGCTCAGTGCATGGGTAGTATGACTGCCTCCAGTTTTAAAGCAATATGGATTCTCAGCCATTGTTCCAGCTGAAGGAATAAGACTAAACATGTCTTTCACACCTTTTGAGTGCATATAAGCCACACATTTAATGGAATACACAGTTGTAATTACAGCCATATCTTCTTGTGCTTTAATGACAGGGCAGAATCTGCAGTTTTTCATAGGCATTCCATTCTGGCTTTGGCTGCAGCAGCATCTGTCTTGCTTTTGGCCTGTATTTATATTTTAAATTTGTCATACTGTTCTTATATTTAAGTTTTTTCTTCTTGTGAGAAATGTGCAGCTGTCTGTGTCTGTGATTGGTCATCTGCTGACAGTGCCAGGTTTTTTTTACGTGAACGCACTCAAAGCTAAACTCAAAAATTTTGGAATGACTTACTGTGTTTATAAGCAGTGTCACGGTCACTGTGACTGCTTAGCCTTGTTGCAGCTGTTAGGCTTAGTGGAGCCATGTAACAGAAAGCTGTCCTGGGTACGTTGAACTTGCTTTGTAATACAGACCCCAGGTCTTTAAGCGTCCATCCTTTGGACCTTGTGGAACGTGCGCATGGCCTGCAGCTGATTCTGGTGTTATATCTATTCTTAGCCACAACCAGCAACAAAAGAGGGTACAGTGTGACAAACAGTTCACAGGCATCCATCCATGTGTATTTTCTGAAGTTATTGGTTTATGTCTCATAAAGATAATAAAAAGGATTTGTGCACTGAAATTCATGTGTTTACTTTTATGAGTTTGTTTTAATCACCCTTGATTATCTGCAGCTGTAGCAAAGAACTCAGACTTCAGAGTCAAATCAACTGGTATCTTCAGGGTCAGAGTATATATTGATAGCTCTTTCCCATTTCCCACACATCGGTGGCTATCCAGTTACATGTACTGTACACTTTGTGCTACAGGAAATAAAAATATTGACAAAAAAATGAGCATTTCGATCTGCCTGAAGGAAAGATAAATAGACGAAAGGATGAATAATGGCATGCTGCAGCAACCTTAGACCTTTTTCTTGCTGCTGCTTTTTGCTCTGTAGTATAACACCAGTGATCATTATCCAGTTACCATGTTTTAAAAGAAATGTGCATGCCTCATTCTTTCACATCTTACAGAATAAAATTAGTAAGTACAATAAGAGCTTTATGAAATTCTTAATAGCATAACTTCACAAGTCAAGGGAAGGAAATTAATTTGACTTCTGAAGTTCAGAACTCTCCAGAAATTTTAGGGAAACTGAAAATTAAAACTTACTAACTTCTTACCCTAAATCTGTGTCCAGAGTTTCTAGTTTGTTCTACGAAACTCTTTTGACTTTCATGATACTCACATGCTGGTGGGTGTGTGCAGAGCAGTAAAGCAAAGAGGCTCTGTGACACTAACCATCACCTGAAGCTGTTGACAGTGTTCACATAACTTGGAGGTCAGCGGGGTACTGAGTCAAAGTTTACTGATTAAATTTATTTTACCTCGGTTGACTGAGAAATCCTTTTCGCTCCCTTAACAATGTTCACTGACGTGTCCTCGAGGAAGGCTCATAAACCTCAGCTCCAGGAGCCGTGTGTGTAGCAGCAATAAAAAAACAGGGTAATCAGTGGAGACAAAACAGAAATGTGCTTAGCCGACTTTTAACTGGATAAATAAAAGTAAATGCATGGAACAAAACTTGCCTGAGCCCTAAAGGTATAGTTTAGGGCAAAGAAAGGGAAGGAAGATGGATAAAGAGGTGCAAAAACAGCTTGCATATTTTACAGTATCTGTGCCGTGAGAATAGTTTTTGTAGTTTTTGGTAGTTACTGGAAATGTCTTAGAGCTACCTTAGGTGTACAGTGACATATCCAACAATAAAGCGCTCCAGTTCTCTCACTGAAGCCTGAAAGTGGTATGAAACTATTGAACACTGTGACATATGGCCTCCACTGGTGACTGATTTCTAAACAGAAAGACAGAATCAAGGAAATGGATCAGATGAGCACACCCTCCTGCTGTTGAATGTCCATATGCTGTGGACCTGCATCTAACATAAATCTCTCCACTCTCTGTGTTTCTTCCAGTCATGGTGACGACATGATTGTAACCCCCTTTGCACAGGTGAGCACTTGTGGCAGTTTTTGTTATAATGTCATGATGTTTTATATATTGCCATAATGTGATGTTCAACTCTATCATGTCGCCCTCAGGTTCTCGCCAGCTTGAGAACTGTACGAAACAACTTTGGTGCATTAACTAACCTACAACAAGACAGAGCATCCAATAAGTAAGTTAGCAAGACTATTAAGCTTTACTGAAATTAAATGTAGTGAGAGAACTCTAATACACCGATAGTCAATGTGACCAGCGTACAACATCTGATCAGTCACCTTGATTCTTGTGCTGCGCCGCAAGTGGCAATAATTTCAAGTCATTCACATCCTGCACCTGCCTGCACTGTCTCCAGTGCGCACGTATTGTTGGGCTTTGCTCGCCCTCTGCTGTTCATATTGAGTACTACAACAACAGTGTCAGGAACCCTCTGCCACAGAAATGAGCAAAAAGAGATGATGCTTCCTTACTGTTAGGGTTTCATCTAAAATATTTTAAAGTTAATAACTGACTGTTTTGTGTGTCTGTTTTTTTTTCCGCCATGGCAGGAGATCACCCATGTGTAACCCACCACCTATCACCAAGACCACCTTCACAGGTAGGTGGAAGAGTGGCATGGCATGATGACCTCTGACTACTGTGTGTGTACATGTGTACATGTGTGATAATGGTTTGCAGCACACTATAATGCAGTGGTAAGCGGTTGTTGGAGAATTTATCTTGCTTTGGCACACAGGGAGCTCTATTGTAGAAGTGGATGATGAATAACAGCAGTAAAACACAAATATAATGACTTAAAATATGTCATAAATAACTTATTAAATGTCTATAAACTACTGGTAAATTCTAAACAGAACTAAAAAAAAAGTCGTACCAAATTTTTAGTAGTGGCTGCATCCTCTCCTGATGTGTTTCTTAAAACTGCAGGTTAAATAGATTACGCTAATATAAAGGATGCACCATTGTTATTGTGGCTCTTTTAAAAAAAAAAAAAAACTTAAAATGCTAGCGTGATAATGATGAAGGGCTAGAAAAGACACACATGCTATACAGTGAGCCAAATATGTGCAACAATACAAATATGGAAGGCATACTTTGCAGAGATTTTATTCACAGCAAAAATAATTAGATGGTTAAATATTACGGTGAAGTGTTTGCTTTTATTTGGTAATACGTCTTTATTCTAAGAATCACTTAACTGCCATGAAGCTGTAACAGAACTCTGTTCCCGTAATGGATTAACATGTTTTGTGTGTGTGTGTGTGTGTGTGTGTGTGTGTGTGTGTGTGTGTGTGTGTGTGTGTGTGTGTGTGTGTGTGTGTGTGTGTGTGTGTATAATAGTAATACTTTTCTTGGATAACCTAATGTGTTGAACACACTGGACAGATACCCTTGACTGCACAGACTGTCTGGTCTGCTTCAAGTGTTCTTGTTGTGAGGAGGACATGACACAGACAGTATTAGACTTGCCCTTGACAGTCACTTTGCTTTCTAGCAGTGTCAATGGCTCCAACCTAGCTTGTGTTTGCAGGAGAGACCAAATAACCTTCACCATTAATAAATAATTTCACTGTGCATTGTTCAGTAAAATGATCATGAGCGCATGCACGCGCAGCGCGCGCGTGCACACGCACACACACACACACACACACACACACACACACACACACACACACACACACACACACACACACACACACACACACACACACACACACATATTTAAAGGACAACAAAAACATTTTGTTTTCTTTATAATTAAAAACAAATACTCAGTACCAAATTTGCTTTCTTCTGTATTTGTGGGTGATCTTTACAAACATCAAAATCAAATTCTTGAGACTTACTAACCTGCTTATATATGAAGACCCACTGACATTGTGCTATATTTAGAAAATAATCTGGTGCACAGCCATTATAGGCACTGCCATAAACTGGTGACAGCTGTGAGTCATGAGCATAATTATTTGAGAGTATTGACTGATACTTTTAACGCAAAGGCTTATTGAGCCTGCAACAAGTCATTTTGCTAGAGAAAGACAATAAAGGGAGTATAATTAAAATTAAGTCAGTAAATCAGTCAACGAGAAGATGTTGGTCAATAAAAGTGAGATTGCATGTATCGTTCTCTGTCTTTCCATCTTCAGCTTCCTGCCCCTTCCTCCTGCTTGTCAGAGCTTTTTTCCTGTTATCTGAAAGATGCACTAATAGTTCTTTGACCTTTAACCTGTTGTGGGTGAGAATAGTTCCTGGTTAAAGCAAGTGGAGAGATGCTGATGTCACTAATCTTTCCACATAAGACTTGCAGAGTAACAGGGTTACAAATCAAAGTTTCAAGCAATGTATGCAGACAATATTTTGCATAATCAATCCAAAATGAACTTTTAGGCACTCTGTTGACTAAGGTGAGCTTAAAGAGATGGACATGTCACTCTCCAATATTCGGCACAGTAAGCTGACTAAAGATGATCAGTTAACAAGCAGTTCTAAGCATTTTATGAGAATTTATAGATCATGTTGTTGGTTGTATTTATTTTAATTGTTCGTTTTGCCATATGAAACTATTTCCTATTTAAGATCAAAGACTTTGGCCTGATACGTTATAAAATAACATCAAAACTGATGCTGAACTAAGTGTTACAAGATCTATTGTTGTTTTTCAAGACTTGTGTTCTCCCCTTCCTCCCGATCTCTGTGTTTTCCTTCTTTTTCCTCCTTTGCTGCTCCTCTTCCTCTCTCATCCTCTCCCGCTCCAACTTCACCATCAAGCTGTTCCGGTACATAGTTTGGCTGCAGCCCTGCGTCTGTGCAGCAGAGTGGCCTCTCTGAGCGCCGGTGTCTGATGTCGCACTAAGCATGAGAAGAATGTCATTGACGTCAGTGCAGTTGCTGTCAGAAAGAGTAGCACCCCAGCCACTGACACCACACCAGAGAGAGAGAGAGAGAGACAGAGAGAGAGAAAAGGAGACCGAGGGAAAGAGAAGCGAGAGACAAAAAAAAAGGAGAGAGACAAAGAGAGGAAGGGTAATCAGTAAAGAAGTGTGGGAGAGGAAGGGGACTAATGGAAGTAGGATGGGAAAGATTTGTCAAAGACAAAGAAGTGGGATAGGGGTTGAGGTCACAAAAAGGCAATGTTGTACAAAAAACAGACTTGCATGGTAACAGTATGCATCTCTCCAAATATAAAGCATAACATCATAATATCATTTATTTTTCTTGTCCTACTCGTGCAGTTGAGAGCTATAAACTTGGAAACTAAGTTAAATGTGTATATTTATATCAGTAAAGCCAATATGAAGACAGTACAGTGTTCCCCAAAGGCTTTAAAACACTTTAAATGCTTCCTACAAATGTTAAGCTGATATGGCATTATGAAATTAAATTTAGTCCTCGTGTGTTTTAATCTGCTGCTGCTTTGTCTGTGTAACTGAATTATAGCTTAAGTGACCCCCCCCCCCCCCCACATCACAGATCACATTGCATTAAATCCCTGTGTGCTTTCCCAAATTAGTCAAGGCATCAATATTAATTGGCTTCTGACAAGGTGACATTTTCTGTTAACATAGGCTGACTTTGAGAGAGGCACGTCTTCGATTTCAAACAAAAAGAAAAGGATACTGTGATGTCGGGCTTGTGACGCTAAACCTCTGCCATCTTTACCATATGGTCAGCCATCTATTTGTTTACCTCTCCCTTTTGGTGTATTTGTATGCTGAACACATATTGGCATGCATACGCACACAGTATAGGGAGCTCCCAGCTCTGGCTTCTCTCCTCCAGCAGTCCAGTCCATGTTTTGTTGATCTCCCTTCCCATCCACAGTGCGGTCCTCTCAGGCTTTAGGTACAGCTTGGGGAGAGCAGCACGTTTGGCTACCAGGGACGCTGAAGCAACAGCAGCCCACCCCCTATACACACACAGCATCCATAGGAAACACTATCCAGCGCGCACATACAGCGCTGGATTATACCCTTTGCTTCCCGGATACCATGGATGCTTTCATTGGCAGAGAGGCTAAGGAGACAAACACATGATGTGTTATGGTTAGCATTTCGTCTGGTGTGAGTGTGCATGTGTATGCATGTGTGTGTCGGTTGGTGTCTGTGTGTTTGTGTGTGTGAGATGTATTTCTTAACCATGTCAACACGCTGTAAACGATCCCATGTTTGTTCCATGCTGGACAGTACTGACATGGATCTTGCCTGGTTCTGAGCCTCTCACTGGCTCCTCTTTTCCATCATCCCTGTCTTCGCTCCATCCCTCCTATGGCAGACATGGGCCTGCTAAGCAGACTGTTGTTCATCTTGCTACATGACTGGAATTATACTTCTCTTATGAATCATAGAGTAAACCCTATACACCCAGATCACTGAGTAGAATATGTGTGCTGTGTATGGGTGATAGTGTGTGAGTCTGTTTTTCTGCTGTTGTTCCCTTTGCTCTGTGGTTTATGTCTGTATTCTCTGCCGTGGTTTCTGTACTGTTAACAAGCATCTGGACACACTGAATTGACTCAGGGTGGCCGTTTGCCATCCATCTTTTACAACGGTACTCCCAGGGATTGTATCTGACTTAAAAAGAAGAATCTGGGAACTGTGGGACTGCAGTGAAGGATACTTTTCTCCAAGGGACTCAATGAGCTTTGCTACAGCTGACCTCTGCTCATCTGTGGGTTAGGATACGGGACATAAAGGCCCTACTCCCACACCCTCCCCCCCCACAGGTGGCTCACCTGTCCAGTATGAAGAGTCACCCATGTGTCTACTCGGGGTATCCCAGCTTAGCTGTTTGTGGGGTGGGAGACCCCGGGCCTGGACCGTCCACTAGCCCTCTGAAGCGGGCCCTTACTGATCCCTTGCCCTCCTGTCTTGCCCCTGCAGAGGAGGCCTACCAGAAACTGGCCACTGAGACCCTGGAGGAGCTGGACTGGTGCCTGGACCAGTTGGAGACCCTGCAGACGAGACACTCAGTCAGTGAGATGGCTTCAAACAAGGTGAGAACTACAAAGTTTTTTTGTTTGTTTGTTTTTTTTGGTTCATTGTGGCATTGGTTGTTAGTATTGATAGTTTGTTTTTTGTTTTCTTTTTAGACTTCAGTTTCATAGTTGCTGTAATAGCTCTGTTATGTTGAAGTTGCTTCAAGGGATTCCCCATAGTGGGGTTTTGTTATTTTGTTTGTTTTTTGGCTTTTGAGCAAAATAAATTGCAGTGCTGGTGCTATGTGGAACATGCAACACACTGTATGTGCAGAACTGTATTTAAAGTTGCACTTTTACAAATATCTACAGTATATACAGAGTTTCCTGCAGGTTGAAAATGAAGAATGGAAGGATAAAAAATGTGACACACAAGTTGACTTCTTAACAGAACCGTGTTTTATTTTATATAGATTTTTTGTTTGTTTGTTTTTTAAGAAATTGTGTAGCACAGGTTTTATAAGAGGTTTCAGTCAATGCACGCTGGTATTTCCATCTATCCAGCTTTTAAAAAAAGAAATGTAAAAATATAAAGATATTTTTACCCTTCTCTGATATACAGTTGTATTCTGTAAATTTTAAATGCAGTAATTTTATTTATATATATATATATATATATCACTACTTTAACTGACAACTAGCAAACAATGGTAAGATGCAATCACAGGCTGTTGATTTAATTGATTTCAAACATTACTGTAACTCCTTTGTCTTTGGCCCTCCCAATCCCTAATAAATTTGCCATATCCTTATGAACCCACTGGGGAAGCAGCATTGTAGAAACTTGATGCTTCTCTAGTCATTTTTTTTTTTTTTTGGTTGCTCTATATGCTGTTTGAGTATGTGTTTTAATGTCTTTCTCAGCAGTCATCAAAGCGCACATTGGACTGTTTATGTTGTATTGTCTATGTATGTTAGTGATAGCATCGTCATGCAGGCAAGGAGTTTTGGTGTAAGCATGCTCAGTTGCTTTGTGTGTGTGTGTGTGCGTGTGCGTGTGTGTGACAGAGAGAGTGTGGAAGGAGGCTGCCTTGCTGCTCTGAATGCTGATCAGCTCTGGGCTGTGGTGATGTCACACACTGTGATGTCACACGAGGTGGGATGAACTAAGAGGAGAGACAGACAAAGGAATCACACAAAAGCACAGGTTCACCTCTGATGTTAGCATGATCACACACATCAACCTTGCACATCTGTCTCATTTAAATGTTACAAAAATATTTGTTTTTGTTTTCTTTAAAGAAAAAAGAAAACCGTAACGTTCTCCTTTACCAGCACAGCTATCTTTGGTTGTCATGGCAACAGCCACAGGCTCAGCCACCCTGCTATCTCACTCCAGCAACACACACACACACACACACACACACACACACACACACACGGACAGACAAAGACATCACATGTAATACATTCGCTACATCTCCCACACATAGCCATTACTTTGTGTCTGTAGCGTGCTCAACGGTATCCTTTGCTCATCAGTGAGATCAAAAAGAAACAAAAAATGTTATTCACTTGAGGAAAATTGAATTAAATTACTGCAAAATCACTTTTTCTCTCAGTATTTGGGAACATTTCTGTGAAAACTGACCACCCATAAAGTATAGTTCCTTGTGTTTTCCCCATTCATCAGTTCTGACCCAAATCAGGTTATGAGATATTCTGGTAAAATAATGCATTTCACCTCAGAATATCAGTATTCTCAAGGTTACTCGGTTAGGCTCTGGGGCTGCTATAACGGTAGGTTAGGCAAGGTCAGTTTGCCCTACGGCTTACTGCCTATCTTCTTATTGCACATTCACACAGTAGCTAAAATACACAGTACACGCCCAGTGTACACTTCACTAAATGAAACAAGTTGTTCACAATTGTAACACCTTCTTTTGAGGTAACACTGGCGGCCTCTCTGCGGGTTCTAGTCTAGGATGCTTCTGTGGTTACATTGTCATCCTTTGTGTGAGATTGTGTTTCCAGAAATTTTTGCTCGGCTGGACAAGTTTGATTAGGGTGCACCTTCAAAGTGTGGCCATTTTCTGATTTAGCTTTTTAGAGCAAAGTGTGTGAGATACCAGGTTGCCACGCTTGGATGTTCAGGCCCTTTCTTTTTTATCGAAAACAGAAACTGTCTTAACTTATTCCCCCTTGGACGCCTACTAGGGGTAACTCTTGTTTCTCTCTTCTGAACCGAGCAGTTTTTGTCATATTTCAGGCCTGCTTCCAGAACAAAATGACTGGGTGTGCATCAGAAGTTAGTGAGGGTGATTGCTGCCTTTACAGCTTACTAGGGCCACCCTTGGAAAAACCCATAACCTGTTCTGATGGTTGTCAAACCACGTCTTCATTGATATGTATTGAGGTGTCAAAACTCATCATTGAGGTTACAGGGGAGGCTGTCAAATGTTGTCTTTATGGGGAATGAGTTAAGACTGCTGTGTTTTGGTTGTGTCGTGATCTCACCTTTGGATCTTCTGACATGTGGAAAGTGACTCATTAAAACTTTATTTCTGTCCTTCTGACGTCATTATTTTTAGTAAGTCTGATTCATTTGCAGTGTGGCTGGCGTGACACCTGAGTTGTTTGGATTGTTTTGTCCCACCAGTGTCACTTTTATTTTTAACCTAACCCTGAAAGGTTTAGCTTGTTTTTTCTGCAAATTTGTATCATCCATTTTCATAACGACTCTCTAATGGTTGCATTTGTTTATTATTAGTGGCATTCTTTGTTGCAGCATTGATAAAGTAAATACCCTTTCAAGGTGACATAAAGGTCTTTAATATAGACCTGTGCTAATCTATGCTTTTCCTGATTTTTCTGTCATATGTGTACACTGTTACAACAATAGATGCTGAAACATGGCCAAAGTGTCAAATAATGAGGTCAACATATGCACAAGTACAACCAGCGACCCAAAAGCTCAGGCTTTTGTTCCAGAGCAGTAACTGACTATAGCTCCTATATTTTTAAATTCTTAAATGCCTGCTTTTGATATTTACCAGTTTTCAGCTAATGTTTCTTAGCAGCTCGTTTCAAGAGAGCAAGAGGTTCTTTTACATTACGCCTTGTTTAGCAGTCTCACAAAACTGATCTGAAATCTCTGCAAGGAGGGGTTTCAGTTAGAGCTTTCACTTTTCTGAATGAGATGTTGCATCTCTTTGCTGTACTCAGGTCTTGTTAATGCTCTCCCACAAACTGTCTTGTACTTAAAAGTTAGATCTACTTCGGTGAGGAGCACTTGATGTTGGGTCATCATTCCTTTGCTGACCTGTTAGTCTTACACATGCATGTCAGAGTCATTCTTCAGTCGCTGATCTAGTGGCTGGGTCTTTTTGCTTTTGCATTTTGTTGTTGCTATTATTAGTTTTTGCAGGTATACCTTATATTTTAAATAGTAAATGTACTAGTGTTTGTATAGAGCTCTGCTGTTCATACAGCACTTTTCTCTATGCCTTTAAGAGCCTTTTCTATAATCGTGTAAATTATCTTGTCCAGGCCACTTTCACATGTGGGCTGGAGGAGCCGGGAATCAAACCACCAAACTTTTTATTACCATTAAGCTGTTTAGAGCCTTCCTACATATGGATTTCATTCTCAGTGTCTTCATGTGTATCATGAATGGGTGACAGACCTATTTCACTGAAAACAGTAGCAACAATTAGTGTTCCTGCTCCCTCTGCGGAGAGGGGGCGTCTGCTGCCTGAATAAATGCAGAATGTGAGAAATGGTTAAAAAAACAAAAAAAAGCGTTGATCTGGAGGTGTCATGAGCTATATATACAGCAGGAACAGATATTTTTGGTCACAACACACATCTAAGCTTGGTGTGACACTTTCCAATTTTTACCCAGTAGTTTGTGTTCACACCTCTTGGCTAAGCTATTGCTTTGTGTGTGTGTTTGTGTGACAGCGAGAGGGAGTTTGTGTGGATTGGTGAGGTGTTAGTGGGCGTTGTGTACAAGTCCACCTGGGAGGAAACTGTGTGTGTGTGTGTGTGTGTGTGTGTGTGTGTGTGTGTGTGTGTGTGTGTGTGTGTGTGTGTGTGTGTGTGTTGTGTGTGTGTGTGTGTGTGTGTGTGTGTGTGTGTTGGGCCTGTGCTGGCCTGCTTGGATGTGAGTCAATGAAAGCAACTGGATCTCAGTTAGCTGCTGGTCTCATCTGCTCTAGTATAGCTGCAAATTGCTCACAGTGCCAGGCTAGCTCTAGAGGTGGGGTGTAAAGTAATCGGAGACAGGTTTGGTCCCTTTTCAATCAATGTAAACACTCAACACATGCACATATGTGCATTTACACACACTGGTTCATAGGCTGTAGCAGCTGTGTGTGTGTGTGTGTGTGTGTGTGTGTGTGTGTGTGTGTGTGTGTGTGTGTGTGTGTGTGTGTGTGTGTGTGTGCGTGCGTGCGTGCAAGTTTCAGTATTCCTGATTGTGGATAAAATGAAAAGCATAATTTTTTAAAATTTTATAGATTTTTTTTTGGTTGCATTTGTTATTGTAATTTTATGTTCTGTTTGTTAATGCTCCCCATCATTACTGTGCTTAATCACTGATGCATTTTAATCTTGACTGTTGCTTTCTGTGGTTCTAAGTTGGATGGACTTTTAATCATTACCACCATTACTGCAATATTTATCAGTAAAGCTGTAATATCAAAACTTTCACACAGCCTCAAATGGGAATATTGATGTTTTTGATCTGATGTTTTTGGATCAGTTCCTGAACAAACCTTTTTCTTTTCTTTTTTTAAATAAACCAAAGTAAACACATTTATGACCAAAGTTTAGTTCTGCTCTTGTGAGAAATGTCCCCTGGCTAAATATAATATAATAATATACTTTGGCAGGCCAGTTTTTATAAAAGTATCACAGTTCAGTATCTTTCCACACTTGTAATTAGAAGACTCAGTCAAATGATTACTTTACTTTACAAATTTAATATCACTAATTGTGGTAGGTGCCCTGCACATTTTAATTGCAGTGATCTGCAAACAGCTCTCCTTCAGTGCCTTTGGAGAATTTTAAGCTTAATTATCAGGTATATTTTAGAGCCTTGTAATGATTTTAAATCTTTTCATTGTTATATTGTTGGTGATTTGACTTGGCATGGGTTTTCTGTGTTGTAAAATGGGTAGTTATTAGGTTTGAATTTAAGACTTGGGATTATCTGATGGCAGATAGTTAAATGATGCTGGTCAGTAACATTAAAAATGACTGATGCAAACATCAAATGCACTGTGCTCATCAAGTGTTGTGTAGATATGCACACTGTCATTTCAGTTTACTTCTTAGGAGGTGTTTCGCACTGCTTCTGACAGAAAAACAAAAAGTCTTTGTTAAATAAGGTTTGAGCTTTTGCTTTCAACTAAAGCAACAATCTCTTCAGCTCATGGACACACACACACACACACACACACACACACACACACACACACACACACACACACACACAGCAGCCTGTGGGACTACAGCACTTTCAGTTTCTGTCCTATTGAGCCCACTTCAGATAACTGTGACGCT